>NC_057794.1:349987942-350043301 GCF_018294505.1 Triticum aestivum
GTTAGAGGGCACAGGTCAAGTTTGTGTGTGGCAGGGAGACATGACTAGGGCGCTCAATGTATCAGTGTGTGTGTGGGGGGGGGAGGGGGTGGGGGAGGGGTAGGCAGATGCCTAACTATAGAGGTAGAACGACTCGTATATGTGTTGAGAAGGAGAGACCCATATATGTCTTGAGGGAGATCGATCGACATCCATACATAACTGAAGGACGGGAAATAGGATGGGACAGAGAGAGAGAGAGAGAGGAGAGAGAGAGGGAGGGAGAGGGGTAGAGTGCTGGATGGGTGATGGAGTTGCTTCTCGAAGATGGAGGGAGAGGCCTACTAGACAAACTGAGGGTGGAACTGCAATATTATCAATAAGAGTGGGGATGTGTTTCTGTGTGTGGCTGTGCATTATAGATCTGTCGGGACACATCCATGGATGATGAAGTGGTACCATGTGTTTGGTAAGCAAACCTAACTAGATCGGTAGATCAATTGTTGTTTGTCGGAGGAAGGGAGAGACATAACTAACGAGGTAGATCGATCAACGCGTGGGGAAAAACGAGTTATAAGGACCTAGCTAGCTATATGTATAGCGGGAGATCGGTCGGTGTACGTCCATTTGTTAGAGGCAAATAAGGCCCGGCGAGATGGATAGACAGAGAGAATGGAGATAGGAGGTGGTGCGAGAGGCCCAGCTACTAGCTAGATAGGGGGAGGAGTGTGCGGTTGTGAGATCGATAAAAAGAGGGGCGAGAGTTTACACATGTGTGGGACCATATGAGAGACACGAGGCAAGGACACATAAAGGAGGAGATTGAAGGTGCGTGTGTATGTTGTAGGCAGACATCGTTGGAGAGGTTTATCGATCGGTGTGTGTCGGAAAGGAGTTGTGGAGACTGTGGGAGAACGACCTAAAGAAAAAAAAATGAATGTGTGCGATGGATAGAATGCTGAGGGCGGGGGAGGGTGAGGAGGGCGTGTGCATGCACGATAGAAAGTTAGTGGTAGCTACAAAGGTTAGAGGATTGTGTGGGTGTAAGAGACTAACAAAGATCATAATTTGATATGAAAGTGGATTCATATATTTGAATAGGATATCATAGTGTTTTAAACATATGCATGCTTGAATATAGCGATGATACGCGTGTTGTAATTTTGCACATTTTATATCATAATGTGATGATGCATGGCGTTTGCAACTCACAGCTAAATGTTGAACAATCTAAGCCATACTATACATCGAACAATCTCACATTTTATTTGAATTTGTGATAATGTGTGGCATTTGCAGCTTACAACTAAATATCGAACAATCTAAACAATACTATATATCGAACATTCTCACATTTTATTTGAATTTGTGGTAATGTGTGGTGTTTGCAACTCACATCTAAATACTTGTAGGCATAGGGGGCGGGGCACCATACATAATGTGATAAACACATTATACATATGAGACATGGTTTAGTTTGTGAAGATCTAGCTAGAGCTTGAAATGTACTATGATTTGAAATCAACATAAAGTGGATTCAAAAAATCGAGTTCGAGTTCATATAGTACACATAGTTCATATGTTACTCGAGACTAATCATGTGGTGTGTTGTGAAGATAATACACAAACGATGGTTTAACTTGACAATAATGACGATTGTAGATCTTATTAAAACAGAGAAACGAATTCAAATGCTTTGACTTCACAACAATCATTATTGTAGATCTTATTCAAATAGAGAAATGAATTCAAATTTAGTTCATATTGAAGCGGTAGTATATACGTTTGGAATGCACTAAAACATTCATTTGAGTACTAGGTTGCATGCATTATACACGTAGCGAAATATTTTAATTGAACATAACATGAATTCAAAGTTTTGAATGACATTTGTAGTGCGAATTGATTTGGTACAGTACATGTTAGGCTTGCTCAGAAATTTCAACCCGCGCCTTGTTAGCCCGAAATATTTAAGATATATCTTTGTCTCGTTGTGCTCCGACAACTCCCTCCATCTCAACCCGCGCCTTGCTATTCCAAAATTACAACGCGCGCGAAAACTCCCACCTCATGTGAAATCCCGACACGCGAAATGCCCGTGATACCCCTGAACCAAAAGAACCGCCTCAAATCGGTGGGGGTACTTTCGTAACTTACCCCACATTTCGGACAAGCGCGTCCCTAAGCCATGGTTCCCCCACTGCCATCCATCCGCCCACCCATTCGTACACTGAGGCCAGCAAAACCCGCGAAGCCCCACACCGTCCTCCGTCCGCCACCCAGCCGGAGCCTCTTCCCCGATGACGTCATCCACAGCAACACCTCGACGTCCCTCATCCATCGTACCAGATGAGGATCCATCGTTGATCTGGTCGTCCCGCCGGTTCAGCCACCCCGTCCTCCACCTCCAAGGACCTGCCCTGACGTTCCCCTCGTCTTTCGCGCCACCTCCATTCGCACACCGCCGTCTTCACCTGCACCACCAGAAGAGCATCATCATCACCGTTTCCTCGAATGAAGCTGCGGCCTAATCGGTGCCACCAAAGAGGTTGTACACTAATCGCCGCATTTTCTTCTTGATTCGATCTCACGGTGCTGCCGGCACTCGGTCCTGAGCCGAGACGGCGCGGCTCCATCCACGGCGGCGTCGCCGGGGACTTCCTCCACGACGTCGCTCCCTCGGCGGTGACATCCACATCAGTAGGAGCTGCTGCTGCTTTAGCTCTCGCTCACGATGCTGCTCTGCTCTTGCTCTCGGTCTACTCTTGCTCTTGCTCACGCTGCTGCTCTCGCTCTTGCTCTTGATTGCAACGCTGCTCCGATTTAGCTACACTTCAGTCGATTGAATGGACTTTTGGGTGAGTCGATTTTCAGGGGGGGCTCGCCGGAGTTAAGGAAGAACCAGCCGCAGCAGGGAGGGGGGCTCGCCGGAGAGGTACCCCACTATCTATCTTAGGGTTTAGGGTGGGGGCGGTGGTCGCCGGTGGTGGTGGGGCGGTGGCGTGGGGATTGCCGGAGAAAAAGCTCGGCACAGGGGGGGCTATAGGGATGGTCGGGGTGGCGGTAGACCGGCGGTGGGGAGTGTTTTCGGGGCGGGTGGGGCGGCGCACCGTCGGCCGTGCGCGAAGGGGGCCGCCTGTTTGGCGGGTGGTGGCTGGCGGCTCAGGGGGGTGGAGGTTGAAGATGCACTGCAGGCCCTTGATTTCGTATCCAACGACTGCAAAATCGATTGACCAGAGATGAAAAAGTCAGTCGACTGACTTGTAGCCTCACCTCTAGTGCGTTCAGTTTCGACAATAAAATTCAGTTTTGACAACAAAATTCAGTTTCGACAGTTAAGTTCAGTTTCAACAGTTAAATTCAGTTTTGATAGTTAAGTTCATAGATGAGCGGTTGATGTATACATCTACCAGTTTTTGGTTATGTATTTTACGTCATCTATTGGATATGCTATTAGAATTCCAAATCAAGTTAACATTGTCTCTCTTGTCCCGCTTCAGCCTCGGCATCGTACAACTCACCGGAGCTGCTCCAACGACGAAACTTTCCATCACAGCTGAGCAGTACCTCGGGCTCCATCTCCAGACGCCTAAGATCTTCTTCCCCTCCTCCGACAGCCAAGTCAGACGGAGTATCCTCACCGGCCAACCCAATCATGCTGAGATCGACATGGCTTCACCAAAGAGGTTGTACACTTCTTGTGGTTTGACTTAATCTCACCATGCTTCTTTGCATCCTATGATCTTCCAATTCTTGGGAACCAAACACCCAGATTGGCAGAAATCCTGTGTTTTTAAATTCTCTATTTTGCACGTGCATTCCTGAAAGTGCTAGCTATCGACTAGAGGGGGGTGAATAGGCGATTTTTATGAAAGTCTTCAAAACATGGAAGTTTCAAAGAAAAACGATAGAAATGAACCTGTTAACATGCAGCAGAAGGTAGACTACACCAGGCAAGCCATAGTCAAGTACTAAAAGAAGTGAAAGACAAAGACTATTAGCAACTAGGCAGTATGGATCAGGATGGAAGATAGTATGAAGCCAATCAGAACAAACAGTCACACAGTGAAGACAAACAGATAATGCAAGCAGGCAATGACTTCACAAGGACCAACTATAAATAAAGAGAAGGAAAGGATCGAACCAGTTGCTTGGTGAATACAAGGGATTTGTTGGACCAGTTCCAGTTGTTGTGACAACTGTACGTCTGGTTAGGGAGGCTGAGATTTAACTCAGAAGACCGTGTCTTCACCTTATTCCCCTTGAGCTAGGGACACACGGTCCTCGCCCAATCAATTAGGTAAGTCTTCAAGGTAGACTTCCAAACCTTCACAGACTTCGTTCACCGGCGATCCACAATGACTCTTGGATGCTCAGAACACGACGCCTAACCGGCTGGAGGATTCACAGTCCTCAAGTGTAACAAGTCTTCAGATCACACAGACAGACAGACTTCAGTGATGCCTTACACTCTTTGGCTCTGGGTGTTTAGGGCTTTGTCCATGCAAGGATTTCTCTCTCAAAGGCTTCGGAGGTGGGTTGCTCTCAAACGACAAAAGCCGTGCACTAACTCTAAGCAGCCACCAATTTATGGTGCAGGGGGTGGGCTATTTATAGCCACTAGGCAACCCGACCTGATTTGTCCGAAATGGCCCTGGGTCACTAAGGAACTGACACGGGTTCCAACGGTCAGATTTCAAACACACGCGGCAGCTTGACTTGGGCTACAAGTAAAGCTGACTTATCCAGCTCTGGATAAGATTTGCTCTCATTGTCTTCGCTCGAAGACTTAGGATTTGGTTGAGCATCACTTTAGTCACTCTGACTTTGTTCACTTGGACCCCACTTAACAGTTCGGTGGTTCCTATGACTCAACAAAGAAGAAAATGAAACTGCAAGACAACTATGTCTTCGCGCTCCAAAGTCTTCATGTGATGTCTTCTCATGTCATGGTCTTCAATGTGAATATCTTCACATACCACCATAGTCTTCAATGTCTTCACACATTTTTAGTGGTCATCTCCGGTAGATAAACCGAATCAATGAGGGACTACTACCTGTGTTATCCCACAATTCTCACAAACACATTAGTCCCTCAACCAGGTTTGTCGTCAATACTCCAAAACCAACTAGGGGTGCCACAAGATGTACTTATAATCTCCCCCTTTCTGATGATTGATGACAAACTGGTTGAAGTTTTCAACGGGGATAAAAGTATGTGAAATTGTAAAGGACTGAGGTATTGTCTTCGTAAGTGGCAAAAGGGCTCCCCCTGAAGATGTGCATATAAGTATTTTGCTTTTGAATGCAAATGCACATGACAGGTTGTACTTGCAGAGATCCTCTTCTACTTATGAAGACAATTCATCATGCATGAAGGGATATAGCAAAGATAATGACATG
Source organism: Triticum aestivum (assembly GCF_018294505.1). Lineage (NCBI taxonomy): Eukaryota > Viridiplantae > Streptophyta > Magnoliopsida > Poales > Poaceae > Triticum > Triticum aestivum. The sequence goes on from NC_057794.1 coordinate 349,993,325, forward strand.
CATAATGAAAAATGGACGTCTGCAAAATGACTTCATGCGGAATTTATCATCGCATCACACAGTAGGTGGAAAAAGGTAGCAGACGACCATCGAGTTCAAGTGTTACAACTCAAAGAACCAAATGTATCAAAAGCGAGAGTTGTAAGCACTTGGCAAATCTAGCAAAAGTATAGCAACCACCCATATGGACCCGCTTGAAGACTATCAACTCATATGCTTCTCCCCCTTTTGTCAGTAATGACCAAAAGGTTTGAAGATATAGAGCTTGCTACTCGTTCCCATGAGGAGTAGGCGAAGAAGGAGGGTCATCGTTGAGGTTTGGTGGTGCAGACGAACTTGGTGCAGTGTCGATACGCACCAAAGTTGGAGGTGGTGAAGTAGCATCATCTTGGTCATCACTGACTCTGGCATTAACAGTTGCAGCTGAGGAAGAATAGTCAGAGTCTTCGAGTGAGGGAGTCCGACGCAAGTGAGTGTTCCGGGGAGGAGTGGAATCAAACTTGAATCTCTCCGAGAAGCCATCCTTTTGAAGATCATCTTCAGAGCTCAGCAGAGTCAGACTCTTCCACGACCGGCGAGATGTTTCATGAGTAACAAACGCATTCTTGGTGGCAAGGTTGCGAATGCGATTGACATCCACCAAGAGGCTATGCATTTGACGCTTGATCCAGTCATGATGCTTATCCTGTTTCTGATGCAGCGCGACTAGAAGCTCTCGGTTATTGAGAACACGAGATCGGTTTCGAGGCCTTTGGGCAATTGTGCTTTACGTGGCTTCAGTTTGGGTATGAGGGGCACGTGTATTGCCAGCCAAAGGGTAAACATGAGTGATGGCCGGAACTCCTTCAATGGGCTGCGTGAAGCTTTGGTGATCAGCATTGTGAAGACAAACATGCTCTTTGGCAGGCTCTGGGTAGATGGCTTCGACAAACAGATCAACCTCTGGCAAGAATATGAGATGATTGTGTGCAGAAGGCTGATAGTTGATTACAGAGTGAACCTTGATGAGGTGCATTACCCATGGAGCATAGAACTTCAGACCAGAGATATCGAAGCCAGATGCAGCCAATTGTCTGATGAAGAAGTCTTTAGCATTGAAGCTGATGCCATTGAAGATATAGAAAACCAGTGTCTTCATTTCTCCTTCAAGCTTCGCTGTATGAGAATGTCCTTTGACAAGCCATAGAGTTTGCCTGATGATATGATAAATAGTGTGGGGCAGATACTCTAGGTCTTCAACAAAGAATTCCTTTGGATAGTCAGCGTCATGGGGCAGTGGCTTCATCATGCTAAGCATTTGGCTCATGTTGGGCTCTGGCTTCTGGAAGATGCTCTCCAAGGCATTGCGGTGGAGTTGACAACCTGGTTCATAGTGTTCACTAGGAGTGGACAGGGCAGTAAGCTCAATGATGTCTTGGGATTTAGCTTCATGGTGTACATCGCATGTCATCCACTCAAGGATCCAAGTCTTCGGATCCCTGTTGTAGCCACAAATGTGGAGGGTAGCATAAAATTGTAGCAGAAGCTCTTCATTCCAATGTTCTTTGGCAGTCACAAACTGTAGAAGGCCAGCATCTCTGAAGCAATCAAGGGCTTCTTCTAGGCAGGGCAGGCCAGCCATGGCTTCGCAGTCTAGACGCATATGAGGGAAAATGCGCCCCTGATTGTATAAGATGCAGGTATAGTAACTGCGTTGCTGATAACTCCAGAATCGATCTGATGAAATTCTTGGCCTTGTGTAGGGGTTCTTGGCACTGTCAAAGAATGTGTTGTGTGCCTTGAAGCCATTCATATTAAAGGATCCTGGTGAAGTTGCAGTACCGGGAAACCTTGGCAGCCTAGGCTTTGGCTTCTGGACCTGAGGCCCGTGCTCCACATGATAGTCGAATTGTGGTCCTGGAGCAGGAGGAGGTACCAGAATGGGCCAACGAACCATGACATGTTGGCCGCGGTCAAAAGCCAGCTCAATGGTACGAGGCCTTGGAGGAGTCACTGGAACATTGGTATTGACGTGGGCTTCGAGCTGCACAATGGCTTCGGTGTTCACATGCACTTCTAGTGCCACATTAGCTTCAGGCGCCACATTTTCTTCGGCCATGACAACATCATTGGCTTCAGTATTGGTGTTTGTGGCCGACTCAATATTTTCAACCTCCACTTGAGTAGCTGGAGGGTCGGACACGTTCTCCTCGAGAACAACTTCTTGGTTGGATGGGGGTGTAGCAACACATTCTTCTTCTTGACTTGGTTCTTCTTGTTCATTGGCTGATGCAGCCGGAATGTCTTCACCAGCTTTGGCTTCAGACTCTGAGATGTTCGTAGTTGGAGTGGCTTCAGGAAACACTTGGCACGATACTGAGTGGTGGTGCTCTTCTCCTTCTGGAACACTCGAAAGAGTGACTTATGGCCTTGGTCCTTTGCGAAGCCTGCGGAATGCGGGCGACGCCTTTGGAGAGGGAGTCGGCCAGACCACAAAGTCATCATCTTCAAGCACCGGAGTGGTGGCTTGAGGTGGGGGAGTACTTGGTGATTCTTGACGGGGGGAGTCTTGAGGGTGATCATCCCATGAGTCATCCTGAGCAATTGGCGTCAAAGGACGACCAATGCTGATGAGTTCACTGTTCGTTAAAATAGGCGATGATACCATGTTGTGCTCGATCTGAGGAAGGACTTCATCATCTTCAACATTGTCTTGGGGACCAATGTCTTCAGCTGCGGTGGGGTCAACAGTTGGATCTTCTTCAGCTTCAGGAGCCTCTGTGGTAGCAGGCTCATGAACTATCAACTAGCTCTCACGGTGTTCAGACGTAGGACAGGCCACTGAGATTGGCTCGACGACAAGGGGCTTTGTGGGAGCAGCCCGATCTTTCTTCTTGGTTTTCTCTTCTTGGTCGGTGGAGTGTCGTCAGTGGTGTTCTTGGTCTTGCGCTTACGGGCTTCGGCTTCAGCTTCCCTTGTTTTCTTGAGTTCAGAAGCAGCTGTGGGGACCTTAGGCTTCGAGCCTGTCATACTGGCAGGGAAGACAATGCAAGGTTCTTCCTACCTTGATGCTTCAGCTTGGGCCACAACAAGCTTCTTCTTCTTCTTGGCAGCCATTCTGGGGTCGATGCCAGGTCGTCCCAGAGCCTTGCGCTTTTCTGCTTCATTATGAGCTTGAACACTTTTCTTGGCAAAGTACTTCATTCTCTCTCTTGAACCCTTTGCTTCCTGGCGCTTCTGGTGGAACTTCTCTTTGAGCTCATGCAATGTCTGCTTGAAGCTTTGAACATCAGCCACACTGAGGTTGGCCACATTCTTCTTGAACTGAGCCTTCTCATAATCAATTTTGTTCTTCAATTCAACAATCTTCTGAGCTAGAGCCAGCTCAGAAGCAATGGCACTATGGAAAGAGACACTGATGCCAATTGGAAGCTCAAGGTCGTCGAGGTTGATGCTGGGGTTTTCAAACCATTCATCTATGAAGTTATTTAAGATATCCACATCAAACAGGGGTAGATCATTGAAGATCTTTGCCTCTTCTTTGCTCTTTATTAGCAGCTCAAGACCATCATCGCCAAGATCGTCATCACTTGACAGATCAATGGCTTCATTCTCATTCCTCAGAACGCCAGCTGGGGTCAGTGCTTGACCAGAAGTTTGAATGGGCTTCTTCCTCTTCTCAGTTTTGGAGATGTGTGAGAGATCTTCAGACTGCACACTGGCTTCAGGAGGTGCAGTGGCCAGAGGCTTCGCACGCGAAGCTTTTGGTGCAGAGGAGGGCTTTGAAGCCTTTGGTTTCTTCTGCTTTTGTGGCTTGGGAGGAGCATGCGCTTCATCAAAATCAGCATCATCTGCATGGTGCTCCACGGCTGCCCCCTGAACAGCAATGTGTGAGATGAGACCGTCAAGGTTGTAGAAGGGCCCGATGATATTGGCTTCGGCATCACGGGTGCATCGACACGAGGAGCAGATGAACCGGGGTTGAAGTCCAGACCAAGGTCCTTCTTGTTCTTCTTTGCAGACTCTTTGGCAAGCTGGAAGTTGCGCTTAAAGAGATTGTCTTCACGACACCATAACAGAGAGGATGGGTTGCCATTAGCAGGCTGAAGTCCACGGACCATGCAGGGGTAGAAGCCTTGAGCAATGGCTTCGGGCTTCGACTTGGGCTGAAGCCCTTTGTATATAATATCTCCCCAGGGCCCCTTGATGGCATTATTTTCAGCATATTCGTCAGTGAAAAATTTGTACTTGAACCATCCCTCTGCCCAATATATTCGAATCCATTGGATTCGGTTCTTGCGTTCTCCATAGGTCTCTTCTGGATCTGACTTGTATAGCTCATAGAGATCTGGTGGCAGGTCCTTAGATGTGTTCCCAAGGTGCTGTCTGCCGCCCTTCCTGACTGATTTCTCTATTGCCTTGAAGTTCAGACTGAATGGCTTCAGAACTTGCAAAGGCTTTCGTCTGCTAGTCAGACAGGAACTGGCTTCGGGAGAATTGATGTGACGCTATAAGAACTCTTTAAATGAATGCAGACTATGAGAACCAAGGGATTCTCCCACGGACATGTACCTATGACAGCATTAGAGATGCGAGGGAAGGGGAAGAGGTCATATGCATTCTCGAAAGATTTTGAAGATAAATCAGTTTAGAAGACATTGACCTCATAGTGCAAAGACATTCACTCATATGATGATAGTTGGTTCCAGATTTGTATGAATCCAAGAATAAGTATAAGTGAGGAATCTAACTACTTTGTGAAGCATAAGTGAATATACTAGGCATGTTATGAGATGCAGAAGAGGATAGATCCAAATTTGTAGGGACAGAAACCACTTGTGGTTGAAAAGGATGAATCTATCGGATCAAAATGACTATAAAAAGAGGTTTTATTTACCACAAGAAGAACTGCTAGACGGAGTAGAAGATGAGGCCGAGCAGTTCGATCTTCCGTGCCCTAATTTGGCGACGGAGGACACCTACGGCGACGGTGGAGAAGACGATGTCCGCGGTCGGTGTGAGGACGGCGTCGGTGAGGTCGCGACAACTAAGCGCTTCATCGTCGACGTCGTCGAGAGATAGCGGTGGCACTAGGGTTTGTGCGAGAAGGAGAAGTGGAAGAAGAGATAACGACTGGGGTGTGGCGTGTATTTATAAGGACAGGGACGACACACCGTTATTACGCAGGTGCCCCTGACGGTTCGTATCTGAGGGACATGTGGCGAACATGCAACACATGGGAGGTTGTTTCATGTTCCCATGCATGCCTGGATTGTCGGGTGGTCTTTCCCGCTTCTCCGGGTTTTAGGCAAAAATGATTGAACATTTAAAATAGATTTAATGTTTGTCTCTGTATCTTCTGCTGACAAGGACTCAGAGAAGACATTCGACGGTTTCAATAGAATGCATATGATTTGGATAGATAGATTTGAGACGGGAGCATAGAGAGGTTAGGGTCCGATCACATTCACTTAGTTCAAAAGATTCAAACGAGAAGACATAGCTATAAGTGAATGTTGTCGAGGACAGAACGCTAATATATGAATATATCCGAATAAGACCAAATCAATATAGTGAAGATAAACATGAATTCATGTTAATATTGAAGACAAACCAAACGCGAAGATTTTGCAAATGTAACGCCAACAGAAAACACTCCAAGAAAAAGTTTGGTGGTGGCGTTACCCACCGTATAGGAAGTATTAGACCCAGACACGGCACACAATTATCGTGGCGCTCCGAGGTCAAATTCCGCGTTAATGTATTCACACTTAGAGTGTAAGTCTTCATTAATTGAAGATATATGTTACTTTGCGTGTTGCACATCTAAGTCATCAACATGCATAAGTGTTAGGATGTGTGCTTGATCACATGACATTTGAGGATTCCAAGATATTTAGCCCACACCGCAACTTGCAAAACCTTTTCTCATCCAAGGGCTTTGTGAAGATATCTGCCAGTTGCTCTTCAGTGTTGACGTGAATGATATCAATATCTTCCTTCATGACATGATCTCTGAGAAAGTGATGACGGATTTGAATGTGCTTTGTCTTCGAGTGCTGAACTGGGTTGTTGGCAATCTTGATGGTGCTTTCATTGTCGCAGTAGAGTGGTACTTGCTTCAGATGGATACCATAGTCTTTGAGTGTTTGCTTCATTCATAGAAGCTGAGCGCAGCAAGATCCAGCAGCAATGTATTCAGATTCAGTAGTGGAGAGAGATACACAGTTCTACTTCTTTGAAGACCAACAAACAAGTGATCGTCCCAGAAAGTGACATGTGCTTGATGTAGACTTGTGATCCACCTTGTCACCAGCATAATCAGCATCCAAGAATCCAACTAGATCAAACTCTGAGCCCTTTGGATACCATAATCCTAGTGTTGCGGTGTAAGCCAAAAATCGAAGAATTCGCTTCACAGCTAAATGATGCGATTCCTTTGGTGCCGCTTGGAATCGGGCAAACATGCAAACACTAAGCATGATATCTGGCCTAGATGCACATAAATAAAGTAAAGAACCAATCATGGAACGATATACCTTTTGATCGAACTCTTTACCATTGGCATCAGGACCCAGATGACTTTTGGTTGGCATTGGCGTCGTGTAACCTTTGCAGTCTTGCATTCCAAACTTCTTTAGGCAGTCTTTGAGATATTTCTCTTGAGATATGAAGATTTCGTTGCTTTGCTGCCGTATTTGAAGACCAAGGAAGAACTTTAGCTCACCCATCATGGACATCTGATATTCATCTTGCATCATGTGTCCAAACTCATCACTGTATTTTTGATTAGTGCACACGAAGATAATATCATGCACATAAATTTGGCACACAAACAGTTCACCATCATATGTCTTCGTGAAGAGTGTGGGATCCAGGGAACTAGGTTTGAAGCTTTTGCTCTTTAGGAAGTCTTTGAGTGTGTCATACCAAGCACGAGGGGCTTTGTCGGTGTCAAAACCGGCGGATCTCGGGTAGGGGGTCCCGAACTATGCGTCTAGGCGGATGGTAACAGGAGAAAAGGGACACAATGTTTTTACCCAGGTTCGGGCCCTCTCGATGGAGGTAAAACCCTACTCCTGCTAGATTAATATTGATGATATGGGTAGTACAAGAGTAGATCTACCACGAGATCAAAGAGGCTAAACCCTAGAAGCTAGCCTATGGTATGATTGTCCTTCGTCCTATGGACTAAAACCCTCCGGTTTATATAGACACTGAAGAGGGCTAGGGTTACACAGAGTCGGTCACAATGGGAGGAGATCTAAATATCCATATTGCCAAGCTTGCCTTCCACGCTAAGGGAAGTCCCATCCAGACATGGGACAAAGTCTTCAATCTTGTATCTTCATAGTCCAAGAGTCCGGCCAAAGGTTATAGTCCGGCTATCCGGACACCCCCTAATCCAGGACTCCCTCAGTAGCCCCTAAACCAGGCTTCAATGACGACGAGTCCGGTGCGCAGATTGTCTTCGACATTGCAAGGCGGGTTCCTCCTCCGAATACTTCATAGAAGATTTTGAACAGAAGGATAGTGTCCGACTCTGCAAAACAAGTTCCACATACTGCCATAGAGAGAATAATATTTACACAACTCTAATCTGCTGACGTATTCCGTAGCGTGTCATCATGCCACAGCCAAGCCTTTATTTGAACCGTTTTTACTATCCCACCTCAGCGCGTTTTGCGAGGCGGTTTCCTTGGCATGTCTTGTCGAAGCAGAGATCGTGTCCCCTTTAGTTACGGGATTCTCATCAATACGGACGTGGGTAACCCAATCGTGCCTGTTGGTGTGTCTCCTCGATCAAAGGCGAGTCCCAAACGGTCACGGGGAGGGCTCTTGGTATTCAACCTCTTATAAAGAGACCAAGGCCTTACTCCTTTCTTTTGATCTCAATCGAATTCGCCCTTCGCCTCGAGTTCCAACACCCAAGGCCCCAGATTTTAGGCGCTTCGGACCTTCGACGATGTCCGGCTCCGACCTTCGAGGCCGATGGACGCCTTCCTCCGTCATGGAGGAAGACGTGCTAAAGCTGAGAGAGGCCAGGTTTTTGACCGGCGAAATCTCACATAGGCTGCCTGCTCACGAGCAGGTTAATCCTACTCCCAAGCCTGGTGAGAGCGTGGTGTTTGTGTCTCACTTCCTCCGAGGGCTAGGCTCCGCGACGGATCCCTTCGTGAGGGGGCTCATGTTTTATTATGGGATGGAATTTCACGACTTAGCCCCGGAGTCCATCCTCCACATCTCATCGTTCATTGTCGTGTGCGAAGCCTTCCTCCGTATTACTCCTCACTTCGGACTATGGCTTAAGACCTTTAAAGTAGAGCTGAAGATGATTGAGGGACAACACGCGGAGTGCGGAGGCGCTGTTATAAGCAAGAATGCTGACGCACCATGGCCCGAGGGCTCTTTTCAAGAGGAGTTCAGTTTATGGCAACAAGAGTGGTTTTATATCACAGCTCCCAGGAGCACCAAGTGGGTGGCGCTGCCTGCTTTCCGCTCGGGTCCCCTGCCACGACTGGCGTCATGGGTCAATAAGGGGTTCGACTGGGGGTCGACAAAGGACGTGCCCCTGTTGGAGGGCCGCATCTGAGATCTCCTAGAAAGAGACATCAGTCTGGTCGTGGTGATGCAGGTTATGTTAATTCGCCGAGTTCGGCCCTGCAAACGTCGCCCCCTCTGCCTGTGGGAGTTCAACCCGGAGGGACCACGAGTTCTCCAACATTTTCTTGGCATGACGCCTGTGGAAATGTACAAATTGTTCTTCGGACCACAAGTAGTGTGTCCGGATTCTACGGAGGACGCATGTCTGAGCTGCAATTGTCCGGATACTCAAGTAAGTAGCCCTATGCCCGGACACACCATCCGTTCATTTATCACAACATCACCCTTAAAAGAGTTGTCTTTGAAACAGGAGTGGGTAGCGAAGGTGAAGTTAATCAGGTGTCCGACCCCCTTCCCGAGACCTCACCGGATCCCGTGTTAACCAGGATGCTGGAGATCGTGCCTTCGGAAGAAAGCGAAGGGGGGGGGGGGACAAAGAAGCTACTGCCTCCCCAAAGGAGGCTGTCTGGAAAGAAGGAATCAGAAATTCCTCTACTCAGGGGAGGAAGAGGACTGCCTCTGAAGACCCGGAGTCCATGGTCTGAAAGCGGGGTAAGAAATCTTCGCCAGTGGGTCGTATGCCGGGGGATGCCTCGGCCGTACTATGCCCTCAAGGGGATCAGCCCTCCACCGAGCCGTAAGTAGAGAGGGGAGGTTTAAAATGAGAGAAATCCTTGTTTTATTTCTGAGGAAAATAACTGAAACTTTACCTTGTAGTTCGGATCTCAGCCCTTCTCAGAAGAGCTCATCTTCGGGGGATCTTCTTCCAAAGATGATGGAGAGCGGAATGCCTCCCCCTGCCGTACCGCCTTATGAGGCGGGCGATCCAAGGCCATCCATGTCCGGTCTTTGAAAAAGGCCATCGAACGAGTCCGGCACCGCCTGGTGCTCGGTCGGATGAACTGAAGGATCTGTTAGGGCGAGCGTCTATCTCAGGGGAACACCGTACATTGATGGGTACGGTAATTGAAAGGATTTCGTCCGCTGAAAGCGGGTTGCACGAGGCCGTCAGGAGTTTACTGACAGGTTTTGAGGTACGCGAGGTGATGTACCTTTTGACAGTTCCGCATATAAGATGCGCTCTGTGTAGATAGTAGCCCCTGAGACTTTGTGTGTTGTCAAAGACGACAACAGCAGAGGATCATAGTCCCAGGTGTAATTTTGCCGCCTTCCTATGTAGGTGGCGAAGTGTCCGGTGGCCAGCCGAACTGATGAATTTGCCGAGCTAACGCGACAACTTGACATGGCAGATGCCGACATCGCGCTTGTCAACAAGCGGCTTGACGAGGCACAAGGTATGTAATTTCACCAGAGACACCTGGTAAGAGGAGCTTGATGCTAGTATCTTACAGCGTGTGCGCTTGATGCAGATGGGGCCGCTGCCATGGAGAACCTTCGGGCGGAACTTGCCTGAGCCAAGGAGCAAGCCAGGAGAAGTGATGCGGCCGCCGTAAAGGCAATTGAAGAGCTGAAAGCCGAACAGGCTGCTCACTGCCGAAGCAAGAAGGAAATGGCTGAAATGGCTGTGAAGTTAAAGAACGCTGCTGACCGCTGCAAGATTCTTGAAAAAGAAGATCGGGTGGAAAGGACAGACCTGGAGAAGGCCACTACAGCGGCCAAGGATGCTCGTTCTGCGATGAGAGTGATGAAGGAGGAGCTGCGTCAGGCCGGAGATATAGCGGCTGGAAAGCCCTTTATGCCGCGGATGAAGTTCGGAGATCCTAAATACGCTCCGTTGGACCAGATGTGGAATTCGGCGGACGCATATCTGGATTTAGCTGCGAGTGCTGCTGATGCGGCCGAACATTTCCGAGATCAGAAAGATAGCGAACTGGAAAAGCTCTTCTGGTCACAGTTCAACAATCTGGAGCGTCCGCTTCCGTTGACCGATCGTTTGGCAGAATGGGCCAAACTGAATAGGTTGTTCGGACTCGCCATGAAGGATGTCATGGATCATCTGTGGCCGGAAAGGCCAAAGCCGAATAGTTATTTTAGCTTGGTGCAGCAGTTCCTTGGTGCAGTGCCGCATATCAATGCGATGAAGAGGTCATCATGCATAGAGGGTGCACGGATGGCCCTTGCCCATGTCAAGACATACTGAGCGGAGATGGAGGCCGCCGCTGTTGCATCCCAAGATTCAGACGGAGGCCGAATACCTGCTGAGCACAATTTTTAGGAAGTTCTACAAGCCGCTCGTTTGATAGAGACACAGTGCTCGAAGGATATTATGTTCGAATAACGTGTATTATTGTAAAACAATATTTTGATGAATTGTAGAAGCTTTTTATACTTGTGCCTGCAAGTATTATAATGCCTCTTGTGCTGCCGTTGAGGTATATGTGTATATAATCTGAAAGATGGCAGTCGTCGGCTTCAGCCCCCATGCATATAATGCGGGGGTGTTCACAGAAGGCGCATTGTCACACTTGATCCAACGTCTTGGTCCATGAAGGAGGTGATAGCGTAGCGAACTAGGTAATCGGACTATAATGCTTTATCACTTTCACTTAGCTATAGGAGTTTGACAGGGGGGCTACTATATAGCCCCTGGTGGCGCCGCGCTCGCCCGAACTCGGGGCGCGTGTGTGCCTGGCCGGGAAACGGCCCTTCGTTAATGCAGATGAATCCCGAAGACTTCGATAGGTCATCGAGTGGTTGACCAGTCTCACGCTATATCATGACAGTCAGTTTTCGGCTTTCTCTACTGAGGTGCTCGGCTGGCTGAACCGGGGCACAATCGCAGTAGTTCTCCTGGTGCCGCCTTAGCCGATAGAGCGAAACGTAAGGCAGCAAAACACAGGAGCCGGGCAAACCCAACATTTGACCAAAGACATGATTCGGAGCTAATGCATATAAGGCCAAACTCGCGACGCCGAACACTCCCTAAGGTATTCGGTCTTTATAAAAACGGGCTGAGCAGTGCCCATGATAATAAGCCCCTGGTGTCCAGGTACATGCGAAATTCTGACGTGGCCACATGCCAAGACGCCAGCCTCCTCCTCGGTTATAATGTGAATCCGGGGGATGTGCATCAACAAGAGACAATGAAAATGGTATACGCAGGGTCTTAATCTAAAGAGAATCCTTGGGACGGGTCCCAGCTGCACGTCTGCGCCTGTGTCTCCGTTGCGCCGTGTCCTGGACGGGTGTAGCACGGTGTTCATCTATAAAAGAGAGGAACTTAGTTGAAAAAAGAATAGTCGTGCAAAATATATGTTGTACTAAATAAACAAAGTATAATTCAAGATGGGGAAAATTGAGCCTTATTGTCGCTTATTTTACATATGTGGAGCCCCTTGTATAGGGGTGTACGGCTACAAAAACCTTTATCAATTATAAGTTTGCTCCGGACTCGCCTACCCGTGTCCGTGGTCTTAATGACCTGTTAGATGCTTTTGTTGGTGAAGCGGTTTTAATGTGTGGCTGTCAAAACAGCCGCATAGTCTTCTGCGCGCGAGGAACATTCAGTGTTTCCCTTTAGTGAGATGATGCCTCATGGACCGGGCACCTTAAGCGTGAGAGATGCATAATGCGGTATCGCGTTAAAGCGGGCGAAAGCTTCGCGTCCCAGTAGTGCTTGATAGCCACTTGAAAATGGGGCGATGTGGAAGGTTAACTTTTCGCGGCGGAAGTTATCGGGGGAACCGAACATTACTTCTAGCAGGAGAGAACCCGTGCAATGGGCATCCGGGCCTGGCGTTACTCCTTTAAAGGAAGTGTTGCTATGGCGAATTTTTGTTGGGTTCATCCCCATTTTGTGGACTATGTCCTGATATAGCAGGTTTAGACCACTGCTGCTGTCCATCAGGACTTGTGTAAAGTGGAATCCGTTGATTATCGGATCTAATACCAAGGCAGTCCAACCTGTGTTCCAGATACTTCCGGAGTAATCCTGATGGTCGAAGGTGATCGGTTTTAACAACCAGTGGCGAGACTCCTTTGTGATAGGCCGCATGGCGCGCATCTCTATAGGCGCCACTCTATTTTTCCCTTTTGTCACGTGGAGTAAGTTTACTTTTTTGACTTCCTGTGGGAAATTCTTTTGTTTCCCGGTGCTCTGCTTGTGGGGTTCATCATCGTCCTCATTTGGTGTATCGAGCCCCTTGTGTTCGGCGTTGAGTTTGCCGGATTGCTTGAAGACCCAACATTCTCTATGGGTATGGTTTGCAGGCTTCCCGGGAGTACTGTGGATTTGACATATTTTGTCCAAGATTTTGTTTAGGCTAGATAGCTCGTCCCTGTTATCCTTGAGGGGCAGCCTTTTCTGACCCTGCCGAGGGCTTTTGAACCCGGCGTTGACTGCCGTGCTCTTCGGGCTGTTTCCCTTATTCTGGCGCTGGTCCTTGCTGGGTCGCGGTTTCCCGTTTCTGTCCCTGACTTCGGATGTACTTGGGTCGCTGTTGCTGCATCTTGCCAACTAGCTGTCCTCTCCCGCGCAAAAGCGGGTCATGAGGCTTGTTAATGCGGCCATCGTTCTTGGCTTTTCTTGGCCGAGGTGTCTGGCGAGCCATTCGTATCAAACGCTATGTTTGAAAGCTGCTAAGGCTTCGACGTCCGGACAGTCGACTATCTGGTTCTTTTTAGTAAGAAATCTGGTCCAGAGTTTCTGGGCTGACTCTTCGAGCTGTTGAGTTATATGACTTAAATCGTCTGCATTCGGAGGTCGGACATAGGTCCCTTGAAAATTTGCCCGAAAAGCATCCTCGAAGAGCACCCTTTGAGCTTGAGGGGTAAGTATTTTATGGCATGGAGGTCGTCTCCTCTGGCCATATGGATATGGAGGATATAGTCCTCAATCTAGACTCCAGGGTCTGTCGTTCCGTCGTATGCCTCTATGTTTACGGGCTTGAATCCCGCTAGAAATTCATGGTCCAGCACCTCATCGGTGAAACATAGGGGGTGTGCGGCACCCCTGTATTTGGGTGTGCCGTGGTGTTCGGATGTTTGGTGTGTTGCATTGCTTACTAAAGCTTGCTTTCTTGGCCCGTAGATGGATCTGGCTGGGCCATCTTTTTGATGCGAATCCTTGAGTGGATCGCGTGCTGGCTTGTGTGCGGCGCCTCTTGCCGCTCTATATTGGCCATGGGGTCGTTTATCCGACTGGGTGGATTCCTTATTTTTTGATTGCGGAGGTTCTAAGGCCTCCTCATCGAATTCAGGCTGGAGCTTTCGCTTCGGGTAGCTTTTTGTATGGCGACTGTCGCCGTATTTGTCTGCGGTGTTGAGTACTTTGCTCCACCTGATTCTGAGTGCATCTTCCGCAGTTTTGAGGTTCCGCTTCTGCTTTTTCAGGCTACGTGCAGTGGCGACGAGCCTTTTCTGGAGGTTCTTCTGCTCCAGGAACTTGTCCAGCGTGAGGTCGTTCAGACTGTTATCTTCGCCGGGGACGGGTTGTGCGGTTTGTTTATCCAAGTTGCCTTGTTCGGACGGTTGCTGGATGCCATGTTCATCATTTGCCGGCTCACCCTGCTCTGTGGCTGGGTCTGTATGACCGCTGTCTCTGTCGAGGCGGGGCTTGGAGCGGCGCTTACGCCACCGCTTTGACTGCTTTTTGGAGGAACGACCCTTCGTTGCATCCTCCCGTTCGTCCTCGTCGTTTACTTTGGGTGTGTCCACCATGTATACATCATAGGATGGGGTGGCTGTCCAGTGCCCTATGGGGTCCATACCGTCTCCTACATCGTCGTCCATACCGTCGATGTCTTCGGAGCCAAAGTCTAGCGTGTCAGTTAAATCATCGACAGTGGCTACGAAGTGGGTGGTGGGTGGGTGTCGAATTTCTTCGTCGTCCGCATCCCAATCCTGCCGGTCATAATCCGACCAGGACTCTTCTGATAAAGAGATAGACCTTAGTGAGTTCAGAATGTCGCCGAAGGGCGAGCGTTGAAAGATATCCGTGGCGGTGAATTCCATGATCGGCGCCCAATCGGACTTGATTGGCAGGGGCACGGAGGGTCCGGAGTACGTAGAAGAGTCCGGCACCCAGGAATCACGGGCTCCACAGAGGGTAAGGTTGGTGTTCGGCTCGATCGCCGTTGAGACTGCATCCCCCGAGGCGGGCTTTAGCCACCCGTCCTCGATCGACGCAGTTGGCTCTGAGCTAAGGGTCGGAGCCGATGCGGGTGCGGCTTCCAGGGCACTGTTTGGCGGCAGAGCTAGGTCATACCCATCGTGACAGTGCGGCGCGCTCGGCTGTGGCTCGAATCCGTCGAACATCAAGTCTTCGCGGATGTCAGCCGTGTAGTTCAAACTTCCAAATCTGACCTGATGGCCAGGGGCGTAGCTTTCGATCTACTCCAGATGGCCAAGCGAATTAGCCTGCAGTGCAAAGCCGCCGAATACGAAGATCTGTCCGGGGAGAAAGGTCTCACCCTGGACCAGATTGTTGTTGAAGATTGGAGGAGCCATCGGGCCTAAAGGTGATGACACAGAGGAACTCTCAATGAAAGCACCAATGTCGGTGTCAAAACCGGCGGATCTCGGGTAGGGGGTCCCGAACTGTGCGCCTAGGCGGATGGTAACAGGAGACAAGGGACACAATGTTTTTACCCAGGTTCAGGCCCTCTCGATGGAGGTAAAACCCTACTCCTACTTGATTACTATTGATGATATGGGTAGTACAAGAGTAGATCTACCACGAGATCAAAGAGGCTAAACCCTAGAAGCTAGCCTATGGTATGATTGTCCTTCGTCCTATGGACTAAAACCCTCCGGTTTATATAGACACCGGAGAGCGCTAGTGAGGGAGTCCTGGATTAGAGGGTGTCCGGATAGCCGGACTATAACCGTTGGCCGGACTCTTGGACTATGAAGATACAAGATTGAAGACTTCGTCCCATGTCCGGATGGGACTTTCCTTGGCGTGGAAGGCAAGCCTGGCAATACGGATATGTAGATCTCCTCCCATTGTAACCGACTCTGTGTAACCCTAGCCCTCTCCGGTGTCTATATAAACCGGAGGGTTTTAGTCCATAGGACGAACAACAATCATACCTTAGGCTAGCTTCTAGGGTTTAGCCTCTCTGATCTCGTGGTAGATCTATTCTTGTACTACCCATATCATCAATATTAATCAAGCAGGAGTAGGGTTTTACCTCCATCGAGAGGGCCCGAACCTGGGTAAAAACATTGTGTCCCTTGTCTCCTGTTACCATCCGCCTAGACGCACAGTTCGGGACCCCCTACCCGAGATCCGCTGGTTTTGACACCGACATTGGTGCTTTCATTGAGAGTTCCTCTGTGTCGTCACCTTTAGGCCCGATGGCTCCTCCGATCATCAGCAATGATGCGGTCCAGGGTGAGACCTTTCTCCCCGGACAGATCTTCGTGTTCGGCGGCTTTGCACTGCGGGCTAATTCGCTTGGCCATCTGGAGCAGATTGAAAGCTACGCCCCTGTCCATCAGGTCAGATTTGGACGGCCGACATCCGCGGAGACTTGATCTTCGACGGATTCGAGCCACAGCCGGGCGCGCCGCACTGTCATGATGGGTATGACCTAGCTGTGCCGCCGAACAGTACCGTAGAGGCCGCGCCCGCATCAGCTCCAACCCTTAGCTCGGAGCCAACTGCGCCGATCGAGGACGGGTGGCTAGATACCGCCTCGGGGGCTGCAGTTTCAACGGCGATCGAGCCGAACACCAGCCTCATCCTCTGTGAAGCTCATGACTCCAAGGTGCCGGACTCTTTTCCGGACTCCGAACCTTCTGCGCCCCTGCCAATCGAATCCGATTGGGCGCCGATCATGGAATTCACCGCCGCGGATATCTTTCAGCACTCGCCCTTCAGCGACATTCTGAATTCACTAAGGTCTCTCTCTTTGTCAGGAGAGCCCTAGCCGGACTATGGCCAACAGGATTGGGATGCGGGCGACGAAGAAATTCGACGCCCACCCACCACCCACTTCGTAGCCATTGTCGATGATCTAACCGACATGCTCGACTTCAACTCCGAAGACATCGACGGTATGGACGACGATGTAGGAGACGAACATGAACCAGCGCCTATAGGGCACTGGAAAGCCACCTCGTCATATGACATATATATGGTGGATACACCCAAAGAGGGCAATGGCGACGGAACAACGGGGGATGACCCCTCCAAGAAGCAACCCAAGCGCCGGCATCAGTGGCGCCGCTCTAAGTCCCGCCAAAGCAAAAATGGTGATGCCAGCATGGGAGATAATAATACCCCGGACAGTGCCGAAGACAACTCCCTCCAGCAAGATTCAGCGCAGGAGGATGGAGAAGCCAGCCCCCTGAGAGAGCGGCAGACAGAGAAGAAGAGGATGATAATTACATGCCTCCCTCCGAAGACGAGGCAAGCCTCGGCGACGACGAATTTGTCGTGCCTGAGGATCCCGTCGAACAAGAGTACTTTAAGCGCAGGTGTCGGTGTCAAAACCGGCGGATCTCGGGTAGGGGGTCCCGAACTGTGCGTCTAGGCCAGATGGTAACAGGAGGCAAGGGACACGAAGTTTTACCCAGGTTCGGGCCCTCTCGATGGAGGTAAAACCCTACGTCCTGCTTGATTAATATTGATGATATGGGTAGTACAAGAGTAGATCTACCACGAGATCGAGGAGGCTAAACCCTAGAAGCTAGCCTATGGTATGATTGTTGATGTGTATGTTGTCCTACGGACTAAAACCCTCCGGTTTATATAGACACCGGATAGGGTTAGGGTTATAGAGAGTCGGTTACAATGGTAGGAGATCTACGTATCCGTATCGCCAAGCTTGCCCTCCACGCCAAGGAAAGTCCCTCCCGGACACGGGACGAAGTCTTCAATCTTGTATCTTCATAGTCCAGGAGTCCAGCTGAAGGTATAGTCCGCTATCCGAACACCCCCTAATCCAGGACTCCCTCAGTAGCCCCTGAACCAGGCTTCAATGACAACGAGTCCAGCGCGCAGATTGTCTTTGACATTGCAAGGCGGGTTCCTCCTCCAAGTACTTCATAGAAGATTTTGAACACAAAGATAGTGTCTCGCTCTGCAAAATAAGTTTCCACATATTGCCGTAGAGAGAATAATATTTACACCAATCTAATCTGCTGACGTATTCCATAGCGTGACACAACACGGCCAAGCCTTTATCCGAGTCGTTTCATTATCCCACCTCAGCGCGTTATGTGAGGCGGTTTCCTTGGCACGTCTTGTTAAAGCAGAGACCGTGTCCCCTTATCCCGGGATTCTCATCAATACGGGCGTGGGTAACCGAACCGCGCCATTGATTACGGCGCTTGGAGATAAGCGAGTCTTATCAGGCTGGTGGGGACATGTAGTTGCGTCCACCCATATAAGGGGATAAAGATCCACCTTTTCACCTACGCCTTCTTCCTCCTTCGCCTATCCATTCTTGCGCACTCGAGCTCCAGCGCCCAAGTCCGCACTCTCCACCTCAACCTTCTCCAGCCATGTCCGGAGCAGGAGGCAAGTGGATGGTCTCCTCCGTCATGGAGGGACATATCGAAAAGTTGAGGAAGGCCGGATACCTGTCTAACGACACCGCGTACCGGCTCCCCGAAAAGGGGCAGCTCATCCCCACCCCTAGGCCCCATGAGAGGGTGGTGTTCCTCCCCCATTTCCTCCGCGGACTGGGCTTCCCTCTCCACCCATTTGTCCCGGGGCTCATGTTCTACTACGGCCTGGATTTCCACGATCTGGCCCCGAACTTCGTCCTCAACATCTCGGCGTTTATCATCGTGTGCGAGGCCTTCCTCCGCATCCGCCCCCATTTCGGCCTATGGCCCAAGATTTCAACGTCAAGCTGAAGGTGGTGTGCGGCAACCAGGCGGAGTGCGGAGGCGCCATGGTGGGCAAGATGGCCAACATCCTATGGCTCGAGGGCTCCTTTGTGGAGACCCTGAAGGGGTGGCAATCGGGGTGGTTTTACATCACCGAGCCACGCGACGCCGAATGGGTCGCACCCCCGGAGTTCCGATCTGGACCCCCTACGCGGCTCACCTCCTGGAAGGAGACGGGCCTGTCTTGGGGTAAAAAGGAGAGCTGACCGGACTCCAAACATGCATCCAAACCCTGTCGGACAAGAAGCTCAAACTTGTCAACATAGTCCAGGTTATGGTCATCCGCTTGATCCTCCCGTGTCAACAACGGGCTTTCAACCTGTGGGAGTTCGACCCGGCGCGGCACCAAACTCTGAGAAGGCTCTTCGACACGATGTACGAAGATGCCTGGAAGGTGCTTTTCAAAGGCACCGAGGCTCCCGCATCCGCTACCGAGGATCGCGGATTCAGTGCGCAGCGTCACGCCCTCGCGGTAAGCTGTTTTTTCCTTTTACAGGGTATTAGTTCTTCATAGTTTGACTCCATGCGGGATCTAAGCTCCCTTACCTTTGACAGGATTGGCAGGTGACGTCCGGAGAGATCAACTATCCGGCTCCTTTGCCCGAAGGCCCAGCGGACGCCCGCTTGGCGAAGCTGCTGGTTCCGGCACCCTATGTGGTGCCGGATAAGAAGGCCGCGAAAAAGGCCGCGGGGACTCGAAAGAGTGCCCGACGCCAGGAGGTGTCGGATCCATCATCCGATGGTTCTGAGGCGCATTCCTCCTGTGAAGACGAGGAGGAAGAAGAGGAGAGCTCTCCCCCTCCAGTGGGAGGAGAGAAGAAAAGGAAGGCCTCCCTCTCTGGGGAGGCCGGAGGGTCCAAGAAGGGGAAAACCCTTCCTCTAGACTACTCCACCGATGCCGACGGCGGAGAGGAGTGGCAGCCCAGGGCCAAGCCCCTGGCAAAATCGTAAGTATCCGGATACCAAAGTAATTCATAGTATTTGTTTATTGCACAGCTTTCCCTTACGTCGAATATGTTTATGCAGCCCACCCAAAGACCGGCTCGACGCGTCGTCGAGCGGCTCACTGGACTCGTCGGATGTGAACTTGCTTCCGACGGCTTCCTCCCCCCGCCCTACGGACGACACCGAAGTGTTGTCCTAACAGGTTCCAAGCCGGGAGGAGGTGGTCCTGGAGGCGTCGCAAGGCGACCTCCCGGACTCCAGGAGTAAAGGGGATGAAACCCCTCAGGGCTCCAAGTCTGGCTCTAGGCCGGACACTGCTCCGGAACCTTCAAAGGTTCCAGAGTCCGGCGGGGGACCTCCTTCCAAGAGGAGCAAGTCCACCGTGCCGGTGGCCCCCGTCCAACTGGAGGCGCCGGACAATATGTTGGAGGCGCTCCAAGGCGCCTCCATCGACGAGGAGCACCGCGCTATTATGAGTGCGGTGGTCCAGAAGGTTCAGTCCGCCAAGAGCGGACTGACTGAAGCTTGTACTAGCCTTTTGACAGGCTTTGAGGTAAGTAAAGAATGTGTAAATAATAGTACCACATAGACAGTAGCCCCTGATGCTCTGTTTGGCGTTCGGGAAGAAAAGCCGAATAGAGGATCAAATAGAATTCGCAGGAGTCTAACAAAAATGAGTCAATATGCATATGCAGGCTTCCCTGCTTGCATCCGCCGGATTGACTGCGGAAGTGGACGCGCTAAAGCAGAACCTCGAGCGGTCCGAGCAAGATCTCGGGCGTGCCAAGAAGCAGCTCGAGGACAATGAAGGTAAGAAATACCTTGTTTTTAAAAATATATAAAAAGGTGCAAATGCAAAGAATGACAGGATTATCGTGGCTATTTTAGGGGCCACGTCTGAAGTGGCGACCCTTAAGCAGGCACTAGTCGAGGCCGAGAAGAGGGCGGCCTCGGGAGCGCACCGAGCGGGAGAAGTATGAGGCCGAGGTTGGCAAGGTGCGGCAAGAGCTCCAGGCTCTCATGGAAAAACATGAGAGTTTGGAGCTTGACTCAAAGACATGAGCGTCCGAGCTCACGGTGGCTATTGAAAATGCCAAATCTGCCAAGGCCGAATCCCAGAAGACCCTCCAGGAGTTGGATGAGGTGAAGAAGATAGCGGCGGGTAATGCATTCTTTATGCAAAGCAACCACATAAACGTGAGTTACTTGTTACTTACCCGAATCCGGAGCTCTCCAGGAGCGTTCGCAGATCTTCCCTGGAGTGTATCCGATGCCGCCGCACTCTATCGAGCCGAGGAGGGCAGCTCGACAGAGAAGGTGTTCTGGTCTTAGTATGCTGAGGCCGGACACCCCGTGCCCCTGAGAGACCAGCTGAAGCAACTGGTCGAGCTCCACAAGGCGGCCGAACAGGGCAAGAAGGGCCTCATTGTTCGGCTGTGGCCTGGAGGGGCTCTGCCTGGGAGCTATTTCGGGCTGGTGCGGCGGTTGGTGGAGGCCTGTCCAAGGCTCGAAGTCATCAAGTGCTCCGTCTGCATTGAAGGTGCCCGTAGGGCCCTTGCCTGTGCTAAGGTGCACTGGGGCAAGATGGATGCTGAGAAGCTGGTGAAGGACGGGCCACCGCCGGGGAAAGAGCATCGCAAGCCCGAGAATTACTATAAGGACGTTCTGAAGGGTGCCCGCCTTGTGGCGGATGAATGTTCTAGGGATGTAATCTTTGAGTGAAACTTGCTCGTTTTATCCCGTGCGCTGCAAACTTGTTTATATGCACTAAGCAATGCTGTTGGAATTTAAAATATTACCTTCTGTGCGGCTGTTTATCAATTCTGAGAGATGGCGAGTCGTTGGCTTCTGCCCACGTGCCGCTAGTGCTGGGGTGTTCGGGGATAAACCTGAGTGCTCTTTTTCCCATGTTTGGGTCCTTCGAGGGAGGCGCTCAGCCCAACTAACAAGGCAATCGGACTATAATGCGCGAACACTCTCACTTAGCCATAGAATTCTATAATTTTAAATTTCGGCGAAGCCCCTGGTATTCGGAAGACCGAGTTTGGGGCGCTATCCACGCCTTGGCCAGACAGAGCCGGCTCCTCGCCCTAAGCGGCATAAGTCTTTAGGGACTCGAAGAACCTCTCGAACAGCGACCAGCTCTCTCTTCATCATGACAGTCAGTTTTAGCTTTCTCCACTGAGGTGCTCGACCCGGCTCAATTGGGGCACAATCGCAGTGGTTCTCCTAGTGCTACCTTAGCCGATATAGCGGAACGTAAGTCACCAAAACATAGGAGCCGGGCAAACCCAACTATGGACCCAAGACATGATTCGGAGCCGATGCATATAATGCTATAAGTTTGGGGTGCCACACTTGTTAAAGTGTTCAGACTTCTCACACCATATTGAGGGGTACTAAAGCCCCTGGCGTATTTTGGCCATACCAACGTGTACGGGTGCAACATGTCGTTAAGGAACATATATAAAGAAAAAAAGGTAATGCAAAAATAGACGAAAGCTATGCATTGTTTATTAAAAAGGGGTGCGATCAAGGCAGAACGATACAAGTAATGCGATAAGTGGAAGGTTGGACTAGTTAACATGTCCGCTCCAGGGGCAAGCTGCGGAATAGTATGTGGAACGGGTATACTGCTCGTGATAGAGACCACCTGGGAGTTCCGTAATGCGGCGTGGCTTGTCTACTTCCCTGCTTCTTGCATTGTTTGTGCGGCAATTGAACTGCCGAACAGGCCTTCCGAAGGATGGAGTCCTGAAAGTAAGAGAAAATTAAAAAATCGGCAGCCCCTGGTACGGTTTAAGCCGTGTTTTGGGTGTGCCGTGATGGTGCCCCTCCCCCTGTGCCCATGGTATCTCTAGAGCGTAGTTATGTATGCGGAGTACTGGCGTCGCCTTTTTGCGAGGGTTGGGGTTGGGGCTGCATTGCTACGCCTGCTCGGATCGTGCCAGGCGGTCTTGTTGTAGTTTACCCCGGGCGCGCTTGACGGTGTCCGGTCGTTTAGTGGCCGGACTGGAGAACTGCCTGGAGAGGCTGCTTTGTACTTCCGCTACAAGGGCTGCCGTGTGCTCCTCCGTTCGGAGGGAGCGTTCGGTGTTTCCATTGACCGTAATTACTCCTTGAGGACCTGGCATCTTGAGCTTAAGGTATGCGTAATGCGGTACCGCATTGAACTTAGCGAATGTGGTTCGCCCGAGCAGTGCGTGATAACCAATGCGAAACGGGACTATGTCGAAGATTAACTCCTCGCTTCGGAAATTATCCGGAGATCCGAAGACCACTTCAAGTGTGACTGAGCCTGTACAGTTGGCCTCTACACCTGGTATTACGCCTTTAAAGGTTGTTTTGGTGGGCTTAATCCTCGAGGGATCTATGCCCATTTTCCGCACAGTATCCTGGTAAAGCAGGTTCAGCCTGCCGCCGCCGTCCATAAAGACTCTAGTGAGATGAAATCCGTCAATAGTTGGGTCTAGAACCAATGCGGCGAATCCGCCATGATGGATGCTAGTGGGATGGTCCCTTTGATCATAGGTGATCGGGCACGAGGACCATGGGTTGAACTTTGGGGCGACTGGCTCTACCGCGTATACGTCCCTTAACGCGCGCTTCCGCTCCCTTTTGGGGACGTGGATTGCGTATATCATGTTCACCGTCCGCACTTGTGGGGGAAAACCCTTCTGTCCACTGTTGTTTGGCGGTCGAGGCTCCTTGTCGTCATCGCTATGCAGCCCCTTGTCTTCATTTTCGGCGTTTAACTTGCCTGCCTGCTTGAACACCCAACAATCCCTGTTGGTGTGATTGGCTGGCTTTTCGGGGATGCCATGTATCTGGCACGAGCGGTCGAGTATTCGGTCCAAACTGGATGGGCCCCTAGGATTCCTTTTGAATGGCTTTT
Organism: Triticum aestivum; assembly: GCF_018294505.1. Taxonomy (NCBI): domain Eukaryota; kingdom Viridiplantae; phylum Streptophyta; class Magnoliopsida; order Poales; family Poaceae; genus Triticum; species Triticum aestivum. Next base: position 350,016,552 of record NC_057794.1, read on the forward strand.
TCCACTGACCAGATTTAGAGCCTCTGAATCCGGCATTAACTGCCGTATCCTCAGCATTGTCGCCGTTAATGCGGCGCTTCTGCTTGTTGCGACGTGACCTGCCACTATTGTCCCTGGTGTCCGAATTACCAGGGTTCTTGGTCATATTGTTGCTACGAGCAAGCCAGCTGTCTTCTCCCGCGCAAAAGCGGGTCATGAGTGTCGTGAGTGCTGCCATAGATTTCGGCTTTTCCTGTCCAAGGTGCCGGGCCAGCAACTCGTCACGGATATTGTGCTTGAAGGTTGCTAGGGCCTCAGCGTCCGGACAGTCGACTATTTGATTTTTCTTTGTTAGGAACCGTGTCCAGAATTGCCTGGCCGATTCCTCTGGCTGCTGAATTACGTGACTTAGGTCATCGGTGTCTGGGGGTCGCACATAAGTGCCCTATAAATTGTCGAGGAATGCGGCTTCCAGGTCCTCCCAAGAACTGATTGGTCCTGTTGGCAAGCTGTTAAGCCAATGCCGAGCTGGTCCTTTAAGCTTGAGTGGGAGGTATTTGATGGCGTGGAAATCATCGCCGCGGGCCATGTGGATATGAAGGAGATAATCCTTGATCCATACCGCAATATCTGTTGTGCCATCATATGATTCGATGTTTACGGGTTTGAAACCCTAGGGGATTTGATGATCCATTATTTCGTCTGTAAAGCAGAGTGGGTGTGCGGCGCCTCTGTACTGGGCTATATCGTGACGTAGCTCCAATGAGCCTTGTCTACTGTGTTCGGCCCCGCCGAATTTGTGGCCGGCGTGACGGTTACCGTCTCGAGCCGTGGGGCGCCCACGCGATCTGTAGATCGATCTTGTTTGCCTCGCCTTGTCCTTCAACATGTCTCGTAAGTTCGGCGCATATTCCTGTGCCTTGGTACGGGGTGCGGCTTGAGTGGAGGGCCGAGAGGCCTCTCTGTCGTGACCACGAGGTGGCCGGTCGGCCACATCAAGTGCTTCCTCCTCTAATCGGGGTAGCAACCTGCGCTTTGGGTAGCTCTTGGAGGGGCGTTCGAGTTTATGCTCTTCGGCCGCAAGGAATTCAGTCCATCTGTCGACTAGAAAATCTTGATCAGCTCTAAGCTGTTGCTGTTTTTTCTTGAGGCTTCTTGCCATGGACATAAGGCTGCGCTGAAAACGCTTTTGCTCGACAGGATCCTCTGGCACGACGAATTTGTCCTCGTCGAGGCTTGCCTCGTCTTCGGAGGGAGGCATATAATTATCGTCCTCGACCTCTCTGTCTGCCGCTCTCTCATGAGGGCTGGTTTCTCCATCCTCCTGTGCTAAATCTTGCTGGAGGGGGTTTTCTCCGGTGCTTTCCGGAGTATTATTATCTCCTGTGCTGGAATCACCTTGTTTGTTTTGGCAGGATTTTGAGCGGCGCCGCTGACGCCGGCGCTTAGGCTGTTTCTTGGAGGGGTCATCCTCCACTGTTCCATCGCCATCTCCCTCTTTTGGGGTGTCCACCATGTATATGTCATATGACGAGGTGGCTTTCCAGGGCCTAGTAGGCGCTGGTTCTTCATCATCTCCTTCATCGGCGTCCATACCGTCGGTATCTTCGGAGTCGAAGTCGAGCATGTCGGTTAAGTCGTCGACAGTGGCTACAAAGTGGGTGGTGGGTGGGATTTGAATTTCTTCATCGTCCGTACCCCAACCTTGCTGACAGTAGTCCGGCCAGGGCTCTCCTGATAAAGAGAGAGACTTCAGTGACTTCAGGATATCGCTGAAAGGCGAGTGCTGAAAGATGTCCGCGGCAGTAAACTCCATGATCGGCGCCCAATCGGATTCGATTGGCAGAGGCACGAAAGGTTCGGAGTCCAGAGAGGAGTCCAACTCCTTGGAATCATGAGTCTCGCGGAGTGCGGGGCTGGTGTTCGGCTCAATCGCCGTTCGGATCGCAGCCCTCGTGGCGGCGTCCAACCAGCCATCCTCGATTGCAGACCTGTGCCTGGCAATAGCTTAATCAAAAACTCAATATCTCTATCCGGTGGCATGCCTGGCAACTCTTCTGGAAATACATCAGGGAAATCCATTACCACTGGTACTTCCTCCTGCACAACTCCTGTTAGGCAATTACTTGAGTCCTCTTCGGCACATGCCGGGATACATACTTGATCCTTCTCCCTTCTGGGGTGGTAAGCAAAATTGACTTACTAGCACATTCAATATTCCCTTCATACTTTGATAACCAATCCATGCCTAATATCACATCCAATCCTTGAGATTCCAATACTATTAGGTCTGAGGGAAAAACATAGTTACCAATCCTTAATGGTAACCGATCACACCATAGACTAGCCACATACTCTGCTCCGGGCGAGGTTACTAACATGGGTGACCTAAGGGCTTGGGTTGGTAGGTTATAGTTATCCACAAATCCGGGGTCACGTCTCGGAGGCATCTGAGGGTTTAGAAAACATAAGATATAAGAATAGAGGGGGTCTAAAGAGAAAACACTACCCATATGCACATGAGGCAAAACAAACAATTCACTTCAATCAATCAAACAAGGGCATACAATCGATCTATCTATCGCAAAAGTGCTCGGACTACTATATTTACATGGTGGACTACTACTACTGATGAGGTGGTCTACTAGAAATATTCTACGGTCGTTGACTCCATGATATCTGCTCCAGCTTCATCAACATAGTCATCATCGCTACTATCTGCTTCCGAGTCGGTGCCGTCGATGATGATGTAGTCTTTCGGGCTAATTTCCTAGGGTTCTTCGTCTTCATCTACTGGCGTAGGGTCTCCCATAAATATTCCAGTCTTCTTGATCAGGTCGTCATTCTTCTCCATTAATACTTCAATTTCCTCTTCATAATCTTCACGTGTAGCCTTGAGTTCTTCCTCCAGTTCCTTGATTCTAGTCTTAGGCTTCTTCAGATCTATCATGTCGGCGCACATCTGGTTCTCCTGTCGTCGAATGTGCTGATTTAGCTCCTGGATAAAAGCTGTGATTGATCTATCCTTCTTGGTGCTGATCATCTCCCAGTGTTCATCTCGGCGCCCACAATTTTGGTAGATATTATCCTTGAGATCCTTGCGGTAGACTTATCCAATGCGTCCCATGGCGATGTGAGCTGCCATGCTCTTTCCTAGACTCCAAGTTGGTGCATCAAAAGAAAATTCTATGGGCTCAGTGACTGGCATGAACGTCTTTCCTGGAACTTGAACTTGAATCATCCAGCGCTCTTCTTCAGGTAAAGTGGCATTGTAGGTTCCCGTGAAGCTTGGTACTCCTATATTCAGGTATCTAGTGACTTCCTTCAAGTGGCGTCCAAAGGGTGTATCTTCATCCAGTTGTGTGAACTTGTTCCTTGCATCCGCCATCCTAAAGAGTAGAAAAGATGAGAGGTCAGAAGAGAAGAGAGTGAATAGTGATCTAGGTCTTTTAGCTTAGTGGTCGTGTCCTACAATCAGCGTGTGCTCTGATACCATCTCTGTAGCGACCAGACCTCAAACAGTCTGATCTCTGTGCTCCGGTGTCATCCCTGGATCAGTAATGCTGACACTACACAGTACTCGGAGGATTTATAGTAGAGTAGCAATCACACACTTATTACATCGAGTGTCTCAAAAGAGAACTTATTACAATAAGTATGGCTTAAGACCATCTAATAACGATAACAGCGAAAGGCTTGGAAGATAAGTGAGTCCATCAACTCCAACGGCATCACTGAGTAAAGGACCACGACCTAAAAACTCCTTAATCATCGTCTGAAAAGTCTGCAACATTAACGTTGTAGCCCGAAAACGGGTCAGCACATGGAATATGCTGGCAAGGTAACACATAGAGAGTAATGGAATGAAACAACTATATTATATGCATATTTGGTTGGTGGAAAGCTATATGGTTACAGTTTTGCGTAAAGCCAATTTTTCCCTACTTCAAAGGAATAAATTTAATTACTATTATGGTGGTTGTTAAACATTGAGAATGGTTGACAGCATTCTAAATCCCAATTAAATATCATCATTAAACATAACCCAACAAAATTAATTTAGAGTAACATGTTGAGATTCACATGAAAATCCAAGTACTAGATACTCAAGATGTCCATAACCGGGGACACGGCTAACCATGATTAGTTTATTACACTCTGCAGAGGTTTGCGCACTTTTCCCCACAAGACTCGATCGCCTCCGTTTGGTTTCTCGCACTACATGGTGTTTGAGAAGACGGATGACCGAGACATAGTCTTTCAGAAGCGCTAGCACCTTACGATTGGGTAGACCGTACCACCTACATCCCCTACATCTACTAGTCTACCACTGTAAGAGTTCGCACAACTTAGTCAACTATGCTAGAGCCCATAATAGCTTGTGGCTGCACACGGAAGTTTCTAGTATGAATAGTTTCATGATCCCTTTGAGCCTGGGTGGCGGTCCAAAAGAAAACAGGCAAGTCCTGGAATACCCAGGTGCCTCAATCCACCCAGATGTGTGTTTAAGTTGCCACCTTAGATAAACCATTAATTAACAATCTCACATCTGTCATGGATATCACTCACCCAATCCACGTCTACTAGCATAGCATGGAAAAATAAGCAAACATAGAAGTAACTCCCAAAGGTTTGATAATAACAGGTAATAGGTGCTACCTCATCTACTTCCCATCCCACAATTTAATTAGATCCTAATCATGCAATATGTGAGGATTGATCTAATGCAATAAAACTGGATAGTAGAAAAGGTATGATCAAAGTGTTACTTGCCTTGCTGATGATCCGCGAAACCTAACGATCCGAAGTAACAGGCGGCGCACTCCGGGTATTCTATCACAGACAAACAAACAAGCATACAATAAGTACTCATCTAATGCACCAGTAAAACTCAAATAAGAAATCTAACCAGAAGGTTCAACTTAAGAACTCCGGTTGGCAAAAAGAATCAAATCGAACGAAGCAACGAAAGACGAACGGCGAAAGAAAACAACTTCATTCTAGTAATCTGGATCTAGGGCAAATTTTACAGTAGCAAAACATTGTTTAAGTCGACTAAACGGATAGAGGGTTTCGAGACGAAACTCTAGGCACTTGAATCGCCTGATTCTGATAAACAAGCGAAAAGTTAAACTAAAACGAAAATCGGATCAGGAATCGCGATCAGAGAAGTCGCGGATTTAATCCGAGAAAAAGAAAAACGACGAACGCCGAATTTTTTTTCTCTCTTATTTTTTCTTTTTTTTCGGCACGGAAAATGAGGCGCGACGAACCTCAGGCGGCGGGATCGTCGGCGGCAGCGACGGCGGCTCCGGTGGCGTGCGCGGATCGAGGCGGGGCTGATGGGCTGGGGCGACGCTATTTAAAGGCTGCCCCCGGGCGGTGTCCCGCTCGGGTACGGCCCGAAGTTGGTTCGTTTTTTTAATTCCGCTCGGAAGAAAAATAAAAAGAAATACTAAACGGACTCCAAAAATTCCGAAATAAATTTTCACGGGCTTCTAAAATCAAGCCGCACAAGGTGAACATTTATTTGGGCCCTAAATGCAATTTTGAAAAACGCACATTTTTCCTAAATTCAAATAAAACACCGAAAAACTCCAAAATAAAATCTTATTTGATTTTTTATTAAATCCTCAATATTACTTTATTTTGGGAAAGTCATTTTATTCCCTCTCTCATATTTTTGTAATAGAAATAATTGATGATAAAATAAATAAAATCAAATGATCCTATTCTCAAAATTTGAGAAAACTCAAATATGAAAATAACGAAATCCCCAACTCTCTCCGTGGGTCATTGAGTTGCGTAGAATTTCTAGGATCAACCAAAATGCAAAATAAAATATGATATGCATGATGATCTAATGTAAAACATTCCAAATGAAAATTTGGGATGTTACAAACCTACCCCCCTTAATATGAATCTCGCCCTCGAGATTCGGGTTGGCTAGAAAATAGGTGAGGGTGGTCTTTGAGCAAATCTTCCTCTCGCTCCCAAGTGGCTTCATCCTCTGAGTGGTGGCTCCACTGAACTTTGCAAAACTTGATAACCTTGCTGCGAGTAACTCGGCTGGCAAACTCGAGAATCTTGACTGGTTTCTCCTTGTAGGTCAAATCGTTATCCAACTGAATAGTTTCCAATGGCATTGTGTCTCTCAACGGTATGTCAGCCATCTCCGCGTGACATTTCTTTAACTGAGAAATGTGGAACACATCATGTACTCCTGACAATCTTCGGGCAATTCCAACTTGTAGGCCACTTCTCCCATACGCTCCAAAACTCGATATGGTCCTACAAGTCGTGGTGCTAACTTCCCTTTAACTCCAAAACGCTTTGTTCCCCGAAGTGGACATACTCGAAGATAAGCTCTGTCTCTGACTTCGTAAACTATCTCCTTGCATTTAGAATCCGCATAACTCTTCTGTCTGGACTGGGCTACCTTGAGCCTATCGCAAATCAACTTCACCTTCTGTTCAGACTCCTTAATCAAGTCAGGACCAAACAACTGGCGGTCTCCAACTTCGTCCCATGACAACGGTGTCCTGCACCTCCTTCCGTACAAGGCTTCGAAAGGGGCCATCTTTAAATTGGTTTGGTAACTATTGTTGTAAGAGAACTCTGCATATGGCAAATTATCGTCCCAACTAGATCCATAATCTAGCGCACAAGCTCTCAGCATATCCTCCAAAATCTGATTGACTCTCTCGGTCTGTCCATCTGTCTGTGGATGAAAAGCTATAGTGAATTCTAACGTACCCAAAGTTTCGTGCAACTGCTTCCAGAACTTTGAGGTAAACTGGGTTCCTCTATCTGGTACGATACTCCTCGGAACTCCATGCAGACATACTATCCTAGTCATGTATATCTTTGCCAACTTAGCACTGGTATAAGTGGTCTTTACTGGGATGAAATGAGCTACTTTCATCGATCGATCAACTACAACCCAAATCGAGTCATAGCCTGAATGAGTCCTGGGTAATCCCGTGATAAAATCCATGCCTAGCTTGTCCCACTTCCATTCGGGTATCGGCAATGGTTGTAACAATCCTGCTGGCTTCTGATGCTCTGCCTTTACTCTCTGGCATACATCACAAACTGCTACATACTCCGCAATATCCTTCTTCATTCCGGTCCACCAGAAAATATCCTTCAAATCCAGATACATCTTGGTATTTCCTGGGTGAATTGAATAAGGTGAGTCGTGTGCTTCTTGCAAAATCAACTTCCTGATCACCGGGTTATTGGGCACGTAAACACGGTCTTCAAACCATAGGGTATCGTGCTCATCCTCACGAAATCCTTTAGCTTTTCCTTTGCTCAGTTTCTCCTTTATAGCGGCAATCTCTTTGTTAGCTTTCTGAGCTTCTCTGATTCTATCCATCAAAGTTGACTGAATCTCCAATGCTGCTGCATAGCCTCTCGGAACTATTTCCAAACATAGTTCACGAAGATTTTCGGCTAACTCCCTTGGTATTTCTCCCGTCATTAACGTATTGACATGGCTCTTGCGGCTTAAAGCGTCTGCTACTACATTAGCCTTTCCGGGGTGATAATGCAATTTCATATCATAATCCTTGATAAGCTCCAACCATCTCCTTTGTCTGAGATTCAACTCCTTCCGTGTGAAAATGTACCTCAAACTCTTATGATCCGTGTACACCTCACAATGATTTCCAATCAGAAAATGTCTCCATGTTTTCAATGCATGCACTACGGCTGCTAACTTCAAATCATGCGTGGCATAATTCAACTCATGAGGCTTTAGTTGTCTTGAGGCATATGAAACAACTCTCCCTTCCTGCATAAGCACTGCTCCAGTCCTCGACGTGAAGCGTCGCAATACACCTCATAATCCTTGGTCTGGTCTGGCAAAATCAACACTGGTGAGGTAACCAAACATTTCTTCAACTCCTGGAAACTAGCCTCACACTCCTCTATCCATACGAACTTGGTATCCTTCTTTAACAACTCAGTCATAGGCTTCGCAATCTTTGAGAAATTCTCAATAAATCTCCGGTAGTATCCTGCGAGTCCAAGAAAACTCCCGATCTCTCCAACTGTTTTTGGGGCTTCCCACTTGGTCACAGTTTCTACTTTAGCGGGATCTACTGCTATACCTTCTCCAGATATAACATGTCCAAGGAATCCTACTTCCTTCAACCAAAACTCACATTTGCTGAACTTGGCATATAATTGATGTTCTCTAAGCTTTCCAAGTACCAAACACAAATGCTCCTTGTGTTCCTCTTCATTCTTCGAATAAACCAGGATATAATCAATGAACACTACGACGAACTTATCCAAAAACTCCATAAACACTTTGTTCATCATGTTCATAAAATAGGCAGGTGCATTAGTCAGACCAAATGACATAACGGTATACTCATACAGCCCATACCTGGTGGTAAAAGCTGTCTTTGGAATATCCTGTTCTCGAATCTTCAACTGGTGGTATCCTGATCGCAGATCGATCTTGGAAAATACCTTAGCTCCTTGCAATCGATCAAACAGATCATTGATCATTGGTAGCGGGTACTTGTTCTTGATCGTTACTTCATTCAATCCTCGATAATCAACAACCATCCTTAACGATCCATCCTTCTTCTCCACTAGAAGTACTGGCGATCCCCAAGGCGAAGAACTTGGGCGAATATATCCCTTATCCAGTAACTCTTTAATCTGCTTCTTAATTTCCACCAAATCCTTTGCTGGCATCCTATATGGTCTCTTTTATATTGGCCCTGTGCCTAGCAATAGCTCAATCAAAAACTCAATATCTCTATCCGGTGGCATGCCTGGCAACTCTTTTGGAAATACATCAGGGAAATCCATTACCACTGGTACATCCTCCCGCACAACTCCTGTTAGGCAATTACTTGAGTCCTCTTCGGCACATGCCGGGATACATACTTGATCCTTCTCCCTTCTGGGGTGGTAAGGAAAATTGACTTACTAGCACATTCAATATTCCCTTCATACTTTGATAACCAATCCATGCCTAATATCACATCCAATCCTTGAGATTCCAATACTATTAGGTCTGAGGGAAAAACATAGTTACCAATCCTTAATGGTAACCGATCACACCATAGACTAGCCACATACTCTGCTCCGGGCGAGGTTACTAACATGGGTGACCTAAGGGCTTGGGTTGGTAGGTTATACTTATCCACAAATCCGGGGTCACGTCTCGAAGGCATCTGAGGGTTTAGAAAAGATGAGATATAAGAATATAGGGGGTCTAAAGAGAAAACACTACCCATATGCACACGAGGCAAAACAAACAATTCACTTTAATCAATCAAACAAGGGCATACAATCGATCTATCTATCGCAAAAGTGCTCGGACTACTATATTTACATGGTGGACTACTACTACTGATGAGGTGGTCTACTAGAAATATTCTACGGTCGTTGACTCCATGATATCTGCTCCAGCTTCATCAACATAGTCATCATCGCTACTATCTGCTTCCGAGTCGGTGTCGTCGATGATGATGTAGTCTTCCAGGCTAATTTCCTGCGGTTCTTCGTCTTCATCTACTGGCGTAGGGTCTCCCATAAATATTCCAATCTTCTTGATCAGGTCGTCATTCTTCTCCACTAATACTTCAATTTCCTCGTCATAATCTTCACGTGTAGCCTTGAGTTCTTCCTCCAGTTCCTTGATTCTAGTCTTAGCCTTCTTCAGATCTATCATGTCGGTGCACATCTGGTTCTCCTCTCGTCGAATGTGCTGATTTAGCTCCTGGATAAAAGCTACGATTGATCTATCCTTCCTGGTGCTGATCATCTCCCAGTGTTCATCTCGGCGCCCACAATTCTGGTAGATAGTATCCTTGAGATCCTTGCGGTAGACTTCTCCAATGCGGCCCATGGCGATGTGAGCTGCCATGCTTATTCCTAGACTCCAAGTTGGTGCATCAAAAGAAAATTCTATGGGCTCAGTGACTGGCATGAACGTCCTTCCTGGAACTTGAACTTGAATCATCCAGCGCTCTTCTTCAGGTAAAGTGGCGTTGTAGGTTCCCGTGAAGCTTGGTACTCCTATATTCAGGTATCTAGTGACTTCCTTCAAGTGGCGTCCAAAGGGTGTATCTTCATCCGGTTGTGTGAACTTGTTCCTTGCATCCGCCATCCTAAAGAGTAGAAAAGATGAGAGGTTAGAAGAGAAGAGAGTGAATAGTGATCTAGGTCTTTTAGCTTAGTGGTCATGTCCTACAGTCAGCGTGTGCTCTGATACCATCTCTGTAGCGACCAGACCTCAAACAGTCTGATCTCTGTGCTCAGGTGTCATCCCTGGATCAGTAATGCTGACACTACACAGTACTCGGAGGATTTATAGTAGAGTAGCAATCACACACTTATTACATCGAGTGTCTCAAAAGAGAAATTATTACAATAAGTATGGCTTAAGGCCATCTAATAACGATAACAGCGGAAGGCTTGGAAGATAAGTGAGTCCATCAACTCCAACGGCATCACTGAGTATAGGACCACGACCTAAAAACTCCTTAATCGTCGTCTGAAAAGTCTGCAACATTAACGTTGCAGCCCGAAAACGGGTCAGCACATGGAATATGCTGGCCAGGTAACACATAGAGAGTAATGGAATGAAACAACTATACTATATGCATATTTGGTTGGTGGAAAGCTCTATGGTTATAGTTTTGCGTAAAGCCAATTTTTCCCTACTTCAAAGGAATAAATTTAATTACTATTATGGTGGTTGTTAAACATTGAGAATGGTTGACAGCATTCTCAATCCCAATTAAATATCATCATTAAACATAACCCAACAAAATTAATTTAGAGTAACATGTTGAGATTCACATGAAAATCCAAGTACTAGATACTCAAGATGTCCATAACCGGGGACAAGGCTAACCATGATTAGTTTATTACACTCTGCAGGGTTTGCGCACTTTTCCCCACAAGACTCGATCGCCTCCGTTTGGTTTCTCGCACTACCTGGTGTTTGAGAAGACGGATGACCGAGACATAGTCTTTCAGAAGCGCTAGCACCTTATGATCGGGTAGACCGTACCACCTACACCCCCTACATCTGCTAGTCTACCACTGTAAGAGTTCGCACAACTTAGTCAACTATGCTAGAGCCCATAATAGCTTGTGGCTGCACACAGAAGTTTCTAGTATGAATAGTCTCATGATCCCTTTGAGCCTGGGTGGCGGTCCAAAAGAAAACAGGCAAGTCCTGGAATACACAGGTGCCTCAATCCACCCAGATGTGTGTTTAAGTTGCCACCTTAGATAAACCATTAATTAACAATCTCACACCTGTCATGGATATCACTCACCCAATCCACGTCTACTAGCATAGCATGGCATAATAAGCAAACGTAGAAGTAACTCCCAAACGTTTGATAATAACAGGTAATAGGTGCTACCTCATCTACTTCCCATCCCACAATTTAATTAGATCCTAATCATGCAATATGTGAGGATTGATCTAATGCAATAAAACTGGGTAGTAGAAAAGTTATGATCAAAGTGTTACTTGCCTTGCTGATGATCCATGAAACCTAACGATCCGAAGTAACAGGCGGCGCACTCCGGGTATTCTATCACAGACAAACAAACAAGCATACAATAAGTACTCATCTAATGCACCAGTAAAACTCAAATAAGAAATCTAACCAGAAGGTTCAACTTAAGAACTCCGGTTGGCAAAAAGAATCAAATCGAACGAAGCAACGAAAGACGAACGGCGAAAGAAAACAACTTCGTTCTAGTAATCTGGATCTAGGGCAAATTTTACAGTAGCAAAACATTGTTTAAGTCGATTAAACGGATAGAGGGTTTCGAGACAAAACTCTAGGCACTTGAATCGCCTAATTCTGATAAACGAGCGAAAAGTTAAACTAAAACGAAAATCGGATCAAGAATCGCGATCAGAGAAGTCGCGGATTTAATCCGAGAAAAATAAAAATGACGAACGCCGAATTTTTTCTCTCTTTTTTTTTATTTTTTTCGGCACGGAAAACGAGGCGCCACGAACCTCGGGCGGCGGGATCGTCGGCGGCAGCGACGGCGGCTCCGGCGGCGCGCGTGGATCGAGGCGGGGCTGATGGGCTGGGGCGGCGCTATTTAAAGGCTGCCCCCGGGCGGTGTCCCTCTCGGGTACGGCCCGAAGTCGGTTCGTTTTTTTAATTCCGCTCGGAAGAAAAATAAAAAGAAATACTAAACGGACTCCAAAAATTCCGATATAAATTTTCACGGGCTTCTAAAATCAAGCCACACAAGGTGAACATTTATTTGGGCCCTAAATGCAATTTTGAAAAACGCACATTTTTCTTAAATTCAAATAAAACACCGAAAAACTCCGAAATAAAATCTTATTTGATTTTTTTATTAAATCCTCAATATTACTTTATTTTGGGAAAGTCATTTTATTCCCTCTCTCATATTTTTGTAATAGAAATAATTGATGATAAAATAAATAAAATCAAATAATCCTATTCTCAAAATTTGAGAAAACTCAAATATGAAAATAACGAAATCCCCAACTCTCTCCGTGGGTCATTGAGTTGCGTAGAATTTCTAGGATCAACCAAAATGCAAAATAAAATATGATATGCATGATGATCTAATGTATAACATTCCAAATTGAAAATTTGGGATGTTACAAACCTACCCCCCTTAAGATGAATCTCGCCCTCAAGATTCGGGTTGGCTAGAAAATAGGTGAGGTTGCTCTTTGAGCAAATCTTCCTCTCGCTCCCAGTTGGCTTCATCCTCTGAGTGGTGGCTCCACTGAACTTTGCAAAACTTGATAACCTTGCTGTGAGTAACTCGGCTGGCAAACTCGAGAATCTTGACTGGTTTCTCCTCGTAGGTCAAGTCGTTATCCAACTGAATAGTTTCCAATGGCACTGTGTCTCTCAACGGTATGTCAGCCATCTCCGCGTGACATTTCTTTAACTGAGAAATGTGGAACACATCATGTACTCCTAACAATCCTTCGGGCAATTCCAACTTGTAGGCCACTTCTCCCATACGCTCCAAAACTCGATATGGTCCTACAAGTCGTGGTGCTAACTTTCCTTTAACTCCAAAACGCTTTGTTCCCCAAAGTGGAGATACTCGAAGATAAGCTCTGTCCCCGACTTTGTAAACTGTCTCCTTGCATTTAGAATCCGCATAATTCTTCTGTTTGGACTGGGCTACCTTGAGCCTATCGCGAATCAACTTCACCTTCTGTTCAGACTCCTTAATCAAGTCAGGACCAAACAACTGGCGGTCTCCAACTTCGTCCCATGACAACAGTGTCCTGCACCTCCTTCCGTACAAGGCTTCGAAAGGGGCCATCTTTAAACTGGTTTGGTAACTGTTGTTGTAAGAGAACTTTGCATATGGCAAATTATCGTCCCAACTAGATCCATAATCTAGCGCACAAGCTCTCAGCATATCCTCCAAAATCTGATTGACTCTCTCGGTCTGTCCATCTGTCTGTGGATGAAAAGCTGTAGTGAATTCTAACCTGGTACCCAAAGTTTTGTGCAACTGCTTCCAGAACTTTGAGGTAAACTGGGTTCCTCTATCTGGTACGACACTCCTCGGAACTCCATGCAGACATACTATCCTGGTCATGTATATCTTTGCCAACTTAGCACTAGTATAAGTGGTCTTTACTGGGATGAAATGAGCTACTTTCATTGATCGATCAACTACAACCCAAATCGAGTCATAGCCTGAATGAGTCCTGGGTAATCCCGTGATAAAATCCATGCCTAGCTTATCCCACTTCCATTCGGGTATCGGCAATGGTTGTAACAATCCTGCTGGCTTCTGATGCTCTGCCTTTACTCTCTGGCATACATCACAAACTGCTACATACTCCGCAATATCCTTCTTCATTCCGGTCCACCAGAAAATATCCTTCAAATCCAGATATATCTTGGTATTTCCTGGGTGAATTGAATAAGGTGAGTCGTGTGCTTCTTGCAAAATCAACTTCCCGATCTCCGGGTTATTGGGCACGTAAACATGGTCTTCAAACCATAGGGTATCGTGCTCATCCTCACGAAATCCTTTAGCTTTACCTTTGCTCGGTTTCTCCTTTATAGCGGCAATCTCTTTGTCAGCTTTCTGAGCTTCTCTGATTCTATCCATCAAAGTTGACTGAATCTCCAATGCTGCTGCATAGCCTCTCGGAACTATTTCCAAACATAGTTCACGAAGATTTTCGGCTAACTCCCTTGGTATTTCTCCCGTCATTAACTTATTGACATGGCTCTTGCGGCTTAAAGCGTCTACTACTACATTAGCCTTTCCGGGGTGATAATGCAATTTCATATCATAATCCTTGATAAGCTCCAACCATCTCCTTTGTCTGAGATTCAACTCCTTCTGTGTGATAATGTACCTCAAACTCTTATGATCTGTGTACACCTCACAATGATTTCCAATCAGAAAATGTCTCCATGTTTTCAATGCATGCACTACGGCTGCTAACTCCAAATCATGCGTGGCATAATTCAACTCATGAGGCTTCAGTTGTCTTGAGGCATATGAAACAACTCTCCCTTCCTGCATAAGCACTGCTCCAAGTCCTCGACGTGAAGCGTCGCAATACACCTCATAATCCTTGGTCTGGTCTGGCAAAATCAACACTGGTGAGGTAACCAAACGTTTCTTCAACTCCTGGAAACTAGCCTCACACTCCTCTATCCATATGAACTTGGTATCCTTCTTTAACAACTCAGTCATAGGCTTCGCAATCTTTGAGAAATTCTCAATAAATCTCCGGTAGTATCCTGCGAGTCCAAGAAAACTCCCGATCTCTCCAACTGTTTTTGGGGCTTCCCACTTGGTCACAGTTTCTACTTTAGCGGGATCTACTGCTATACCTTCTCCAGATATAACATGTCCAAGGAATCCTACTTCCTTCAACCAAAACTCACATTTGCTGAACTTGGCATATAATTGATGTTCTCTAAGCTTTCCAAGTACCAAACACAAATGCTCCTTGTGTTCCTCTTCATTCTTCGAATAAACCAGGATATCATCAATGAACACTACGACGAACTTATCCAAAAAATCCATAAACACTTTGTTCGTCATGTTCATAAAATAGGCAGGTGCGTTAGTCAGACCAAATGACATAACGGTATACTCATACAACCCATACCTGGTGGTAAAAGTTGTCTTCGGAATATCCTATTCTCGAATCTTCAACTGGTGGTATCCTGATCGCAGATCGATCTTGGAAAATACCTTAGCTCCTTGCAATCGATCAAACAGATCATTGATCATTGGTAGCGGGTACTTGTTCTTGATCGTTACTTCATTCAATCCTCGATAATCAACAACCATCCTTAACGATCCATCCTTCTTCTCCACTAGAAGTACTGGCGATCCCCAAGGCGAAGAACTTGGGCGAATATATCCCTTATCCAGTAACTCTTTAATCTGCTTCTTAATTTCCACCAAATCCTTTGCTGGCATCCTATATGGTCTCTTTGATATTGGCCCTGTGCCTGGCAATAGCTCAATCAAAAACTCAATATCTCTATCCGGTGGCATGCCTGGCAACTCTTTTGGAAATACATCAGGGAAATCCATTACCATTGGTACTTCCTCCTGCACAACTCCTGTTAGGCAATTACTTGAGTCCTCTTCGGCACATGCCGGGATACATACTTGATCCTTCTCCCTTCTGGGGTGGTAAGGAAAATTGACTTACTAGCACATTCAATATTCCCTTCATACTTTGATAACCAATCCATGCCTAATATCACATCCAATCCTTGAGATTGCAATACTATTAGGTCTGAGGGAAAAACATAGTTACCAATCCTTAATGGTAACCGATCACACCATAGACTAGCCACATACTCTGCTCCGGGCGAGGTTACTAACATGGGTGACCTAAGGGCTTGGGTTGGTAGGTTATACTTATCCACAAATCCGGGGTCACGTCTCGGAGGCATCTGAGGGTTTAGAAAACATAAGATATAAGAATAGAGGGGGTCTAAAGAGAAAACACTACCCATATGCACATGAGGCAAAACAAACAATTCACTTCAATCAATCAAACAAGGGCATACAATCGATCTATCTATCGCAAAAGTGCTCGGACTACTATATTTACATGGTGGACTACTACTACTGATGAGGTGGTCTACTAGAAATATTCTACGGTCGTTGACTCCATGATATCTGCTCCAGCTTCATCAACATAGTCATCATCGCTACTATCTGCTTCCGAGTCGGTGCCGTCGATGATGATGTAGTCTTTCGGGCTAATTTCCTAGGGTTCTTCGTCTTCATCTACTGGCGTAGGGTCTCCCATAAATATTCCAGTCTTCTTGATCAGGTCGTCATTCTTCTCCACTAATACTTCAATTTCCTCTTCATAATCTTCACGTGTAGCCTTGAGTTCTTCCTCCTATTCCTTGATTCTAGTCTTAGCCTTCTTCAGATCTATCATGTCGGCGCACATCTGGTTCTCCTGTTGTCGAATGTGCTGATTTAGCTCCTGGATAAAAGCTGTGATTGATCTATCCTTCCTGGTGCTGATCATCTCCAAGTGTTCATCTCGGTGCCCACAGTTCTGGTAGATATTATCCTTGAGATCCTTGCGGTAGACTTCTCCAATGCGTCCCATGGCGATGTGAGCTGCCATGCTCTTTCCTAGACTTCAAGTTGGTGCATCAAAAGAAAATTCTATGGGCTCAGTGACTGGCATGAACGTCCTTCCTGGAACTTGAACTTGAATCATCCAGCGCTCTTCTTCAGGTAAAGTGGCGTTGTAGGTTCCCGTGAAGCTTGGTACTCCTATATTCAGGTATCTAGTGACTTCCTTCAAGTGGCGTCCAAAGGGTGTATCTTCATCTAGTTGTGTGAACTTGTTCCTTGCATCCGCCATCCTAAAGAGTAGAAAAGATGAGAGGTCAGAAGAGAAGAGAGTGAATAGTGATCTAGGTCTTTTAGCTTAGTGGTCGTGTCCTATAGTCAGCGTGTGCTCTGATACCATCTCTGTAGCGACCAGACCTCAAACAGTCTGATCTCTGTGCTCCGGTGTCATCCCTGGATCAGTAATGCTGACACTACACAGTACTCGGAGGATTTATAGTAGAGTAGCAATCACACACTTATTACATCGAGTGTCTCAAAAGAGAACTTATTGCAATAAGTATGGCTTAAGGCCATCTAATAACGATAACAACGGAAGGCTTGGAAGATAAGTGAGTCCATCAACTCCAACGGCATCACTGAGTATAGGACCACGACCTAAAAACTCCTTAATTGTCGTCTGAAAAGTCTGCAACATTAACGTTGCAGCCTGAAAACGGGTCAGCACATGGAATATGCTGGCAAGGTAACACATAGAGAGTAATGGAATGAAACAACTATACTATATGCATATTTGGTTGGTGGAAATCTCTATGGTTACAGTTTTGCGTAAAGCCAATTTTCCCTACTTCAAAGGAATAAATTTAATTACTATTATGGTGGTTGTTAAACATTGAGAATGGTTGACATCATTCTCAATCCCAATTAAATATCATCGTTAAACATAACCCAACAAAATTAATTTAGAGTAACATGTTGAGATTCACATGAAAATCCAACTACTAGATACTCAAGATGTCCATAACCGGGGACACGGCTAACCATGATTAGTTTATTACACTCTGCAGAGGTTTGTGCACTTTTCCCCACAAGACTCGATCGCCTCCGTTTGGTTTCTCGCACTACATGGTGTTTGAGAAGACGGATGACCGAGACATAGTCTTTCAGAAGCGCTAGCACCTTACGATCGGGTAGACCGTACCACCTACATCCCCTACATGTGCTAGTCTACCACTGTAAGAGTTTGCACAACTTAGTCCACTATGCTAGAGCCCATAATAGCTTGTGGCTGCACACGGAAGTTTCTAGTATGAATAGTCTCATGATCCCTTTGAGCCTGGGTGGCGGTACAAAAGAAAACATGCAAGTCTTGGAATACCCAGGTGCCTCAATCCACCCAGATGTGTGTTTAAGTTGCCACCTTAGATAAACCATTAATTAACAATCTCACATCTGTCATGGATATCACTCACCCAATCCACATCTACTAGCATAGCATGGCATAATAAGCAAACGTAGAAGTAACTCCCAAAGGTTTGATAATAACAGGTAATAGGTGCTACCTCATCTACTTCCCATCCCACAATTTAATTAGATCATAATCATGCAATGTGTGAGGATTGATCTAATGCAATAAAACTAGGTAGTAGAAAAGGTATGATCAAAGTGTTACTTGCCTTGCTGATGATCCGCGAAACCTAATGATTCGAAGTAACAGGCGGCGCACTCTGGGTATTCTATCGCAGACAAACAAACAAGCATATAATAAGTACTCATCTAATGCACAGGTAAAACTCAAATAAGAAATGTAACTAGAAGGTTCAACTTAAGAACTCCGGTTGGCAAAAAGAATCAAATTGAACGAAGCAACGAAAGACGAACGGCAAAAGAAAACAACTTCGTTCTAGTAATCTGGATCTAGGGAAAATTTTACAGTAGCAAAACCTTGTTTAAGTTGATTAAACGGATAGAGGGTTTCGAGACGAAACTCTAGCGCTTGAATCGCCTGATTCCGATAAACGAGCGAAAAGTTAAACTAAAACGAAAATCGGATCAGGAATCGCGAACAGAGAAATCGCGGATTTAATCCGAGAAAAAGAAAAACGACGAACGCCGAATTTTTCTCTCTCTCTTTTTTTTCTTTTTTTGGCACGGAAAACGAGGCGCGACGACCCTTGGGCGGCGGGATCGTCGACGGCGGCGGCGGCTCCGGCGGCGCGCGCGGATCGAGGTGGGGCTGATGGGCTGGGGCGGCTCGGGGCGGCGCTATTTAAAGGCTGCCCCCGGGCGGTGTCCCGCTCGGGTACGGCCCGAAGTCGGTTCGTTTTCTTAATTCCGCAGGGAAGAAAAATAAAAAGAAATACTAAACGGACTCGAAAAATTCCGAAATAAATTTTCACGGGATTCTAAAATCAAGCCGCACAAGGTGAACATTTATTTTGGCCCTAAATGCAATTTTGAAAAACACACATTTTTCCTAAATTCAAGTAAAACACCGAAAAACTCTGAAATAAAATCTTATTTGATTTTTTTATTAAGTTCTCAATATTTCTTTATTTTGGGAAAGTCATTTTATTCCCTCTCTCATATTTTTGTAATAGAAATAATTGGTGATAAAATAAGTAAAATCAAATGATCCTATTCTCAAAATTTGAGAAAACTCAAATATGAAAATAACGAAATCCCCAACTCTCTCCGTGGGTCATTGAGTTGCGTAGAATTTCTAGGATCTACCAAAATGCAAAATAAAATATGTTATGCATGATGATCTAATGTATAACATTCCAAATTGAAAATTTGGGATGTTACAAGATATTGAGACAAATGCAAAGTGCCCACAGAAATTTGCTAGCTGTGTTGCCCTTGAACGAGTGAGTGGACCAGGTGCATTGATGCTATCAATTATCTTCTCAATCTGTACTTCATTTGCAACATGAGGATGAACTGGACGAAGATTTTGCCCTTGCTGATCATTGTCATCATTAGGAGGATTGTCTTCAGGTTGAGCAGTGTCTTCAGGTTGATTAGGTGCAGAAATGATAAGTTCCTCTTCAGCCTGAGCTTCAGAAGGTATGATTTCTCCAGTTCCCATAAGCTTGATGGATTCACTAGGTGGAATTTCAACCTAGCACATTTGGCAGGTGCTCTCTTTGCGAGCCGTTAGTCTCATCGAACCGCACATCCATAGTTTCAACCACTTTATAGTGAAAGAGGTTGAAGACTCTGCAGGAGTGCGAATCCTTTCCGTAACCAAGGATGAAACCTTCATGTGCTTTCGATGCAAATTTTGAAGTGTGATGTGGATCCTTGATCCAGCACCTAGGACCAAATACTCTGAAGTAACTGACATTTGGCTTCTTACCAATAAGGAGTTCATAGGATGTCTTCTTCAGAAGCTTGTGAAGATAAGCACGGTTGATGACATGGCATGCAATATCAATGGCTTCGGGCCAGAACTTTCTTGGAGTCTTGTATTCATCAAGCATCGTCCTTGCCATCACAATGAGTGTTCTGTTCTTGCGTTCCATGATGCCATTCTGCTATGGCGTGTATGGAGCTGAGAACTCATGAGTGATACCCAAGGTATCAAGATAAGTGCCGAGGCCGGTGTTCTTGAATTCTGTGCCATTGTCACTCCTGATGTGCTTGATCTTGACGCCATAGTTGTTCATGGCTCGATTGGCGAAGCATCTGAAGACATCCTGCACTTCAGTCTTGTAGAGGATTATGTGTACTCATGTATATCTTGAATAATCATCAACAATGACGAAGCCATAGAGACAAGCAGTAGTAGTTAGAGTAGAGTAGTGAGTAGGGCCGAAAAGGTCCATGTGTAGCAGTTCGAAGGGTTGATTTGTTGTCATGATTGTCTTCGAGGGATGCTTGGCCCTCGTCATCTTTCCAGCTTCGTAGGCACCGCATAAGTGATCCTTCTTGAACTTGACGCCCTCGATGCCTATGACGTGCTTCTTCTTTGCGAGAGTATGCAAGTTCCTCATGCCAGCATGCCCTAGCCTCCGATGCCAGAGCCAACACTCTGAAGCTTTTGAAGAAGACATACAGCAAGCTGTGGTCCTGCTGAGAAATCTAGCATGTACAAATCATCTTTGCGATACCCTTCAAAGACTAGAGACTTGTTAGATTCGATAAGAACAAGCCAATGATATTTTCCAAATATCACAATCATGTTCAAGTCACAAAGCATTGAGACAGACATTAAGTTGAAACCAAGGGATTCAACAAGCATCACTTTATCCATGTGCTGATCCTTTGAGATTGCAACTCTACCTAGACCCAATACCTTGCTTTTACCAGTGTCAGCAAATGTGATGTGACTCTTGTCAGATGGACGTAAGGTTGAGTCCATGAGAAGACTTCGTTCGCCAGTCATGTGGTTAGTGCATCTACTATCAATAATCCATTCTGACGCAGCTGGTGTCATACCCTACAGTGCAGTTAGGGGGATAGGCTTCACGAAGAGCATTGTGAAGCATAAACATTTGACGAGAAAGTGGATTATGAAAACTTAGATCGAGGTTAGGACTGATAGGATGAATAGCAAGCAACTCAGGAACGAAATACATAATAAGACCATTTGGGCATTTTATCTTGCGCCCCACAAGATGTTTTAGGTCCCCAACAATAGCTTTAGACACCTTTGATTTCCGACTGGAGACCTTTCCCTGCAAAAGAGAGTTAAGTTTTCTTAACCACCCACATCTTCAGGGGTGGCTTCGAAGCAATGAGTCTAAGTGCAGCATCTGAGAACTTTGGCTTTGGAGCCCTAGCAAATAGTCTTGCAGGAGGTGAATAATACTCATAAGAATATGCAGAGTAGTTGTTGGTCTTATGAACATGGCAGTTTGATGAAACACGCTCATATTCATAGGCCTGAGTATGGTTTCCCTGCAAAACATTTGTGTTAGTGCGACTCTGGTGAGTCCTCTGTCTGTATGAAGCCTTTGGGCCATATGAAGCATGTGGTCTGGGGTTTGTCTTCTTCCCTTGTGGTGTCATGATGACATTCATAGGAATATTCTCCAGACACCTTTTGGGCACCCAGACTTTCTTCATAGGTGGCCCATTCCTGCAGTTAGTACCAATATGCCTGGCAAACACTTCACCATTCTGATTCTTAAACAATTTATAGTTTGCATCAAAGGATTCATCAATAATAATAGGGTTAGCACAAGTGAAGCCAGATAGGGTGGATGGATCCATGGAAGGTTCCTTTGCAGCAACCCATGTGGTTTTGGGGTACTACTCAGGCTTCCAGTAAGAGCCATCAACATTCATTTTCCTTTCGAACCCAACACCCTCTTTCCTAGGATTTCGGTTCAGAATCTGCCTTTTGAGGACATCACATAGTGTCTGATGCCCTTTGAGACTTTTGTACATCCCTGTTTCAAGAAATGTCTTTAACCTAGCATTTTCATCAGCAATAGCAGTGGTATCCTCAGCAGAGGGGTTAGCTACCATATCAACAGTTGAAGATATTGCAACAGTAGCAACAGTAAAACATTCAGCAACAGAAGTAGCGTTATCACGCTCAAGGCATTTTTGACATGGTGGTTCAAATCCTTCCTGAGCGGGACTGATCTGTTCAGCGCGAAGTGACTCATTTTCCTTTTGAAGATCTTCATGAAATGCTCTCATTTCTCAAGTTCTTGGTTCCATTGAAGATAATCATAGGAAAGCTTTTCATGAGTTGTTGAGAGTGTTTCATGACGACTTTCAAGTTCCTCATACTTAGCATGAAGATTTTTTTATGTCTTCAATTAAGGACTGAGACTGAGTCATTTCCGCGTCCAACAGGTCATCGCTTTTGTCTAACGGTTTTTGAATATGTTCCATAGCTTTCTGTTGTTCAGTTGCAATTTTAGCAAGTGATTTGTAGCTGGGTTTGGAATCACAATCAGAGTCATCTTCACTGGATGTTTGATAGTGAGCATCGCGTGAGTTTCTTGGCACCACGTGCCATGAAGCAATAGGTGGGAGCGGAGTCGTCCTTGTCATCAGCGTTGGTGATGAAGCCATTGTCTTCAGTGTTGAAGATGGACTTGGCAACGTAGGCTGTAGCCAGACTTGCAATGCTAGAGTCTGACTCCTCCTCAGACTCCACCTCCACCTCCTCAGAAGCAGACTCCTCCTCTGAATTCATTTGCCAACAAACGCATGAGCCTTGCCAGATGAGCTCTTCTTGTGTGATGAAGACTTTGAGGAATACTTGGAAGAAGACTTTGAATATTTCTTCTTCTTCTTGTCATCAAAATCATATTCCTTGCTCTTCTTCTTCTTGTTGTTGTTCTCATTGTCCCACTGCGGACACTCAGAGATGTAGTGACCAGGTTTTTGCACTTGTGGCATGTTCTCTTCTTGTAGTCATGAGTAGAAGCTTCATCATTTCTTGAGCCGGATCGTGAAGACTTTCTGAAGCCTTTCTTCCTAGTGAACTTCTGGAACTTCTTCACAAGCATAGCAAGCTCCTTTCCTATATCTTCAGGATCATCAGAACTGCAGTCAAATTCTTCTTCAGATGAGGAAACATGTTTTGCCTTCAAAGCGCGAGTTCGGGCATAGTTGGGACCGTAGATATCTCTTTTCAAGTATGTCAGACGGATTGAGTGTCTTGAAGTCAGGGCATTCTTGAATCATCAAGGCTAGGGTGTCAAACGAGCTGTCAAGTGATCTCAGGAGCGTCTTGATGATTTCATGCTTGGTGACCTCAGTAGCGGCGAGAGCTTGAAGCTCATTTGTGATGTCAGTGAGGCGATCAAATGTGAGATGAACATTCTCATTGTCGTTTCTCTTGAAGCGGTTGAAGAGGTTGCGAAGGACACCGATCCTTTGATCTCTCTGGGTTGAGACGCCTTCGTTGACCTTGGAGAGCCAGTCCCAGACTAGCTTCGACGTTTCCAGAGCACTCACACGGCCATACTGTCCTTTGCTCAGATGACCACAGATGATGTTCTTGGTAGTAGAATCCAGTTGAACGAACTTCTTGACATCAGCAGGGGTGACACCTTCACCAGTCTTTGGAACGCCATTCTTTACGACATACCAGAGGTCGACATCAATGGCTTCAAGATGCATGCACATCTTATTCTTCTAGTAGGGATATTCAGTTCCGTCAAAGACATGGCACGCAGCGGAGACTTTGATTATCCATGCAGTCGACATAGCTAAAACTCCAGGTGGTTAAACTGAATCATACAGAACAAGGGAGTACCTTGCTCTGATACCAATTGAAAGTGATAGTTATCAACTAGAGGGGGGGATGAATAGGCGATTTTTATGAAAGTATTCAAAACATGGAAGTTTCGAACACAAACGATAGAAATGAATTAACATGCAGTGGAAGGTAGACTACACTAGGCAAGCCATAGTCAAGTATTCAAAGAAGTGAAAGCACGAAGACTATTAACAACTAGGCAGTATGGATCAGGATGGAAGATAGTATGAAGCCAATCAGAACAAACAGTCACACAGTGAAGACAAACAGCTAATGCAAGCAGACAATGACTTCACAAGGACCAACTGTAAATAAAGAGAAGGAAAGGATAGAACCAGTTGCTTGGTGAAGGCAAGGGATTTGTTGGACCAGTTCCAGTTGCTGTGACAACTGTACGTCTGGTTAGGGAGGATGAGATTTAACTCAGAAGACCGTGTCTTCACCTTATTCCCCCTGAGCTAGGGACACACATTCCTCGCCCAATCACTCAGGTAAGTCTTCAAGGTGACTTCCAAACCTTCACAGACTTCGTTCACCGGCGATCCACAATGACTCTTGGATGCTCAGAACGCGACGCCTAACCGGCTGGAGGATTCACAGTCCTCAAGTGTAACAAGTCTTCAGATCACACAGACAAAAAGACTTCAGCGATGCCTAACACTATTTGGCTCTGGGTGTTTAGGGCTTTGTCCATGCAAGGATTTCTCTCTCAAAGGCTTCGGAGGTGGGTTGCTCTCAAACGACAAAAGCCGTGCACTAACTCTGAGCAGCCACCAATTTATGGTGTAGGGGGTGGGCTATTTATAGCCACTAGGCAACCCGACCTGATTTGTCCGAAATGACCCTCGGTCACTAAGGAACTGACACGTGTTCCAACAGTCAAATTTCAAACACACGCGGTAGCTTGACTTGGGCTACAAGTAAAGCTAACTTATCCAGCTCTGGATAAGATTTGCTCTCATTGTCTTCGCTCGAAGACTTAGGATTTGGTTGAGCATCACATTAGTCACTCTGACTTTGTTCACTTGGACCTCACTTAACAGTATGGTGGTTCCTATGACTCAACAAAGAAGAAGATGAAACTAAAAAACAACTATGTCTTTGCGCTCCAAAGTCTTCATGCGATGTCTTCTCATGTCATAGTATTCAATGTGAATATCTTCACATACCACCATAGTCTTCAATGTCTTCACACATTTTTAGCGGTCATCTCCGATAGATAAACCGAATCAACGAGGGACTACTACTTGTGTTATCCTGCAATTCTCACAAACACATTAGTCCCTCAACCAAGTTTGTCGCCAATACTCCAAAACCAACTAGGGGCGTCACAAGATGCACTTACAATCTCCCCCTTTTTGGTGATTGATGACAAACTGGTTGAAGTTTTCAACAGGGATAAAAGTATGTGAAATTGTAAAGGACCGAGGTTTAGTTTGAGATGGTTTAGTTTGTGAAGATCTAGCTAGATCTTGAAATGTACTATGATTTGAAATCAACATAAAGTGGATTCAAAAAATCGAGTTCGAGTTCATATAGTACACATAGTTCATATGTAACTCGAGACTAATCATGTGGTGTGTTGTGAAGATAATACACAAATGATGGTTTAACTTGACAATAATGACGATTGTAGATCTTATTAAGACAGAGAAATGAATTCAAATGCTTTGACTTGACAACAATCATTATTGTAGATCTTATTCAAATAGAGAAATGAATTCAAATTTAGTTCATATTGAAGCAGTAGTATATACGTTTGGAATGCACTAAAATGTTCATTTGAGTACTAGGTTGCATGCATTATACACGTAGTGAAATATTTTAATTGAACATAACATGAATTCAAAGTTTTGAATGAAATTTGTAGTGCGAATTGATTTGGTACAGTACACGTTAGGCTTGTTCGGAAATTTCAACCCGCGCCTTGTTAGCCCAAAATATTTAAGATATATCTTTGTCTCGTTGTGCTCCGACAACTCCCTCCATCTCAACCCGCGCCTTGCTATTCCAAAATTACACCTCATGTGAAATCCTGACACGCGAAATGCCCGTGATACCCCTGAACCAAAAGAACCGCCTCAAATCGCTGGGGGTACTTTCGTAACTTACCCCACATTTCAGAAAAGCGTGTCCCTAAGCCATGGTTCCCCCACTGCCATCCATCCGCCCACCCATTCGTACACTGAGGCAGGCAAAACCCGCGAAGCCCCACACCGTCCTCCGTCCGCCACCCAGCCGGAGCCTCTTCCCCGACGACGTCGTCCACAACAACACCTCGACGTCCCTCATCCATCGTACCGGATGACGATCCGTCGTTGATCTGGTCGTCCCGCCGGTTCAGCCACCCCGTCCTCCACCTCCAAGGAGCTGCCCTGACGTTCCCCTCGTCTTTCACGCCACCTCCATTCACACACCGCCGTCTTCACCTGCACCACCGGAAGAGCATCATCATCACCATTTCCTCGGATGAAGCTGCGGCCTAATCAGTGCCACCAAAGAGGTTGTACACTAACCGCCGCATTTTCTTCTTGATTCGATCTCATGGTGCTGCCGGCACTCGGTCCCGAGCCGACACGGCGCGGCTCCATCCACGGCGGCGTCACCGGCCACTTCCTCCACGGCGTCGCTCCCTCAATGGCGACGTCCACATCAGTAGGAGCTGTTGGTGCTTTAGCTCTCGCTCGCGCTACTGGCCTGCTCTTGCTCTCGGTCCCCTACCTGGTCTGCTCTTGCTCTTACTCTTGCTCGCTCTTGCTCTTGCTTGCGATGATGCTCTGATTTAGCTACACTTCAGTCGACTAAATAGACTTTTGGGTCAGTCGATTTTCAGGGGGTGGCGGGGTTCACCGGAATTAAGGAAGAACCAGCCGCAGCAGGGTGGGGGGCTCATCGGAGAGGTACCCTAATATCTATCTTAGGGTTCAGGGTGGGGGCGATG
>NC_057794.1:350043678-350047020 GCF_018294505.1 Triticum aestivum
GGCTACAGGGATGGCCGAGGCGGCGGCAGACCGGCGGTGGGTAGTGTTTTCAGGGCGGGCGGGGCGGCGCACCGCCGACCGCGGGCGATGGGTGGCGGTTGTTTGGCGGGTGGTGGCTGGCAGCTCATGGGGGTGGAGGTTGAAGATGAACTGTAGGCCCTTGATTTCGTATCCAAATGCTGCAAAATCGACTGACCAAAGATGAAAAAGTCAGTCGACTTACTTGTAGCCTCACCTCTAGTGCGTTCAGTTTCGACAGTAAAATTCAGTTTCGACAACAAAATTCAGTTTCGACAGTTAAGTTCAGTTTCGACAGTTAAATTCAGTTTCGACAGTTAAATTCAATTTCGACAGTTAAGTTCATAGATGAGCGACTGATGTATACATCTAGCAGTTTGTGGTTATGTATTTTACGTCATCTATTGGAGATGCTATTAGAATTCCAAATTAGGTTAATGTTGTCTCTCTTGTCCTGCTTCAGCCTCGGCGTCGTACAACTCACCGGAGCTGCTCCAACGATGAAACCCTCCATCGCAGCGGAGCAGTACCTCAGGCTCCATCTCCAGACGCCCAAGATCTTCTTCCCCTCCTTCGACAGCCAAGTCAGACGGAGCATCCTCACCGGCCAACCCAATCACGCTGAGATCGACATGGCTTCACCAAAGAGGTTGTACACTACTTGTGGTTAGACTTAATCTCACCATGCTTCTTTGCATCCTGTGATCTTCCAATTCTTGCGAACCAAACACCCAAATTGGCAGAAATCCTGTGTTTTTAAATTCTCTGTTTTGTACGTGCATTCCTGAAAGTGCTAGTTATCGACTAGAGGGGGGTGAATAGGCGATTTTTATGAAAGTCTTCAAAACATAGAAGTTTCAAAGACAAACGATGGAAATGAACCTATTAACATGCAGCGGAAGGTAGACTACACTAGGCAAGCCATAGTCAAGTATTAAAAGAAGTGAAAGCACGAAGACTATTAGCAGCTAGGCAGTATGGATCAGGATGGAAGATAGTATGAAGCCAATCAGAACAAACAGTCACAAAGTGAAGACAAACAAATAATGCAAGCAGGCAATGACTTCACAAGGACCAACTATAATAAAGAGAAGGAAAGGATAGAACCAGTTGCTTGGTGAATACAAGGGATTTGTTGGACCAGTTCCAGTTGCCGTGACAACTGTACGTCTGGTTAGGGAGGCTGAGATTTCACTCAGAAGACCGTGTCTTCACCTTTTTCCCCTTGAGATAGGGACACACAGTCCTCGCCCAATCACTCAGGTAAGTCTTCAAGGTAGACTTCCAAACCTTCACATACTTCATTCACCGGTGATCCACAATGACTCTTGGATGCTCAGAACGCGACGCCTAACCGGCTGGAGGATTCACAGTCCTCAAGTGTAACAAGTCTTCAGATCACACAAACAAAAAGACTTCAATGATGCCTAACACTCTTTGGCTCTGGGTGTTTAGGGCTTTGTCCACGCAAGGATTTCTCTCTCAAAGGCTTCGGAGGTGGGTTGCTCTCAAACGACAAAAGCCGTGCACTTACTCTGAGCAGCCACCAATTTATGGTGTAGGGGTGGGCTATTTATAGCCACTAGGCAACCCGACCTGATTTGTTCGAAATGACCCTGGGTCACTAAGGAACTGACACGTGTTCCAACGGTCATATTTCAAACACATGCGGCAGCTTGACTTGGGCTAAAAGTAAAGCTGACTTATCCAGCTCTGGATAAGATTTGCTCTCATTGTCTTCGCTCGTAGACTTAGGATTTGGTTGAGCATCACTTTAGGCACTCTGATTTGTTCACTTGGACCCCAGTTAACAGTACGGTGGTTCCTATGACTCAACAAAGAAGAAAATGAAACTACGAAACAACTATGTCTTCACGCTCCAAAGTCTTCATGCGATGTCTTCTCATGTCATAGTCTTCAATGTGAATATCTTCACATACCACCATAGTCTTCAATGTCTTCACACATTTTTAGGGGTCATCTCCGGTAGATAAACCGAATCAATGAGGGACTACTACCTGTGTTATCCTACAATTCTCACAAACACATTAGTCCCTCAACCAGGTTTGTCGTCAATACTCCAAAACCAACTAGGGGTGGCACTAGATGCACTTACAATTCCTATCCTATTCATGTCTATTTCCTATCCCTGCATTGTTAGAATCCACAAATTCAAACAAGCCCTTACACAATTACTTCTGTTACAGATATGTATCAAAGAAAACCTTCTGTGGTTTGTCCTGCTCCTGCGGTGCTGTGTTCCACCCCAGCTCAGCTGCTCCAACGACGAAAGGGTTCACACAGCAGGGATCCGCTCTCGAGACTGTCTTTCGCCGCCTCAGATCTTCTTCCCCGCCGCCAGCAGCCACGACAACTGCATTACCATCATCAACTGAGCAGATGACCTTGAGGACTACACGGGTCTGCAAGAGAGGTTGCACTCTTCTGTGTCTGCTTACGTTATGCATTGCTTAATATGATGACATGCTACTTTATCGTCGTGTTCACCTATTAGACTCCGACTCAGGTCCAAACTTATGCTGAAAATTGAGTTTTCAAATGGTTGTGGGGTACATATTGGGGCAACAATCAGTACTATCTGTCTACTATCTGGTTAATCTCGGGTGTCTACTATGAGTTTCATGTTGGGTGCAAACAAACATTAAAGGAGCCATTATCTGTATTTTTTAACTAAAGCTATTATCTGCCTGCTATCATTGGTTTTGGGTCTATCCACAGTTTGCTACCTTCACTCTAGATTTGTGCATGCACACCTTACATAATCTCACTATGTTTTATTCCTATGCATGTCAGTTATTGTACACAATGGAACTGAACATGTAGAGCAAAAGAGACGAGCCTTGCGTGGCAATGAAATTTCATGCAGATGTCGCTCCATGGTGGGCGCAAAGGCAGCCCTCTCCACCCATTTTGGATCGTAATCAAGAGGAAGATAACTGTTCCGAGGGGGATTCGGAAGCAGAAGACAACTCCTATTTACCCCATGAGGTCTTCACTCTAACTTGGCATGCTGATGTTGGTAATATCATGCATATGGTGCCTTGCATTGCTTATTGTATACATCAAAGATGTCATCTACTTAGTTTATACATGCTTTGTGTCAATGCCATCTGTTTAGTTTCTTTATCGTATATGTGAATCATGCAATGCCATCTTGTTTAGCCAGGCATCATATATGTGAATTTTGCAATGCCACCCTGGTTAGCCAGTCATCTTATATGTGAATTATATCATGACATCATTTTTTATTACATGTTAAATTTGTCAACAATTTTAGTACATTCAATTACTCTTCCTGTGCAT
>NC_057794.1:350047135-350119863 GCF_018294505.1 Triticum aestivum
TATCTTGCATTACTATGTCATTTGCTTAGTTTAGACATGATTTGTGTGAATGCCACCTGTTTAGTGTCTAATTACCACATATGTGAATTATGCAATGCCGTCTTTTTGCAAGACATTATATATGTGAATTATGCAATGCTATCTTGTTGCAAGGCATTATATATGTGAATTATGCAATGCCATGCTATTTAGCCAAGCATCATATATGTGAATTATATAATGCTGTCCTTTTTTTTGTATTTCTCATTGCTTTTATCGACAATGTTTGTATATTCAACTGCTCTTCCTGTGCATCAGCCATTTGAATTGATGATGGAGAAATCTGGAGTGAAAACAAGGTCTTCAGAGTAGACAATGCTACCTGGTGAAGCAGATATGTTGCTGGTTATAGATAGCTCTTCAGAGGAGGATTCAAAGGCAGATGACCAGTCCTATTATCCCCCTGAGGTGTATGATCAAACTTGGCAGGGTTATATTACTCATATCATGCATATGTTGTATTGCAATGCTTATTTTTTACATCATATACATGATATTGAATGCCATCTCCTTAGTTGACACATCATATATGCGATTGCGCTTTGTTCACTTCCTTAGTATATAAATCATATATTTGAATTATATCATGCCATGATGTTTACATAGACAACATGTATCTGAATTATGGCATGCCAACCCATTTTCTAAAGACATATTATAGTTATATCATCTCATCCTGTTCACATAGTCATCATATTTTGAATTATGTCATTCTATTTGTGAATTATATCATGCCATCATGTTTCCATCGATGGCATGTTTGTGATTTATGGCATGCCAACCACTTTAATAGACACATCGTATAGTTATATCATGTCAACCTGTTTACATAGTCATCATATTTTGAAGTATGTCATTCTATCATGTTTAGTTAGCCATCATACATGCGAAATTGTGTCATGCTATCCTGTTTAATTAGCCATCATATATTTGAAATTATGTCCTGCTATTCTGTTTGGTTAGACAACATAAATGTGAATTATTTCATGCCCTGTTTTCTTCCCTACTATCCATTGCACCTGTCTATCTTACAATGTCTGTACATTCTATTACTTTTCTTGTTTATCAGCCATTTCAATTGGAGGGGGTGATGGCAGTATCTGTGGGAGTAAAAACACGGTCTTCAGAAAAGAACGTGCTACCTGTCGATGGAGATAGAACCACGGTTGTACTTGACCAAGAACCAGCCCCACCACACATAACCCAGACTTATGCAGATTGTACCCCTACCCAGTTGGACAGAGAACCAGCTACACCCCTTCTAACCCCAACCCTAGCAGATAGTAACCCAGCTCCCGTTGAGACAACACCGTCTCCACCATAGAGAACACAAACACGAGCAGTTAGTAAGGCAACTGCAGTGCCCAAAGCACGAGGACCACCACTCCGAACCCCAAGTCAACGCTTAAAGCAGAAGAAGAATTGTTCTCATGCCAGGTTCCGTAGCTATGGTTCATACTACTTTGCTCTTGCATCACTGTATTTACTCGTACCAACTAATTTTAAATTTGAAGGATGCAATTGAAACTCCAATGGCGCAACAGGTATGTTTTAAACCTATTTCTTTAACGTGTTTGATGTTGTAACTTGCTCTATGTTGATTTTAGTTTCAATTGAATAAACAATTATGTTCCCATGGCATGCACATTACAAGTGTTGTTATTGCTGTGTAGTTTCCCACACTTATATTCTGTCTATGCTGCTTTGTCTTAAATATATGTGATTCGAACTGTATCTATCTTGATTTGGCAACTTAAACTAGAATGATATAGACATACAGTGACCATACTACATAGATATATGTTTGTTTCATGCTGTTATGCTGTCCACCTTACTACTGAACTAGTTAACCAAAATGAGTTTCATATACTACATCGTAAACCTGTGATGTGTTTGTTTGTTTCTCCTTTAGAACACGGATAAAATATTGGAGAAGAGTACCCCGTTATGCAATGGTAAAGGAAGTAATGCAGATCAGGTTCAAGATAGTGAGAAATCCCTGTTGTTCTCCAAGAAAGCTGATAAAAACTATATTGAAGACACTGAGACAACCCCAAAGTCCTGTCTTGATGTAGTGTTCGAGTTATTGGCTACTACTGCTGGCACCAGCTCTTCGAACTCGTTGCCTGAATAAGTTCGGCTTCTTGAGTCTCAACTTTAGGTTAAAAGACATGAATCAGATATTATGCGACAGGAAGCCGAAGGACTAAGGAAGTCCCTGCAGAATTCAGATGCATACTTTCTGGGGCAACAACAAGTGCTGGAGGATTTAAGCGCCAAACAAGAGAAATTTAATAAGCTTGCTAAGCATCTTGCCAGCATTATGGGTACCCAGGATATTGTTTCTTGTGATCTTCTGAAGTGGTTTAAGTTCTGGACTTGTTTTGTTGCGGTGTTTATATGCTGCTTTGTTCCCTATATTTGCACTTGCGGCGAACTTTGATGTCCAGTGGATGTAATATGCGTAATAGCCATGATAGCCTAGCGTAAGTTGTTTTCTTATTTATTTCCGTTGTCTTGTTTATTTGTTTTCTTGTAGTCAGTGTAGTTCTTTTTCCGCGGTTTGCTAGTGGCTGCAATAACCTATTTTTTAAAACTAGGCCACATTAACAACAGGCTACATATTTGCTGTAGTTAACATGGGCCTCCTACGGGCCGTAGAAACAATGGGCCTTCTATGGGGGGTAGGCACAATGGGCCTTCTACGAGCCGTATCATCAATGGGCCTTCTACGGGCTATATGATCAGTTGGCCAAACATAGGCCAATAACAGACCACATGATGGTCGTAAATGGGCTAGATTTGAAATCTTCCGTTCATGGGCCGACCATAACGGGCCGTCGTTAATAGGCCGTATTTGATGACGCCATGAAAACGGCCCAATGTATTAACAGGCCACAAACGGGCCGACTATAACCACGGGCTGTATTTGGCCCACAAGCAGAAAATGACAGTAACAGGCCGAAAGTAAACGAATGCTGGAAATGAGGCCAAGAATAAATGGGCCTCGAGAAGGCCGAAAGATAACATGGGCTGGAAACGGCCCAACGGAATAATGGGCCATTAATGGGTATAAAGTGATACATTGTTATTTACGGGCCAGTTTTACCACGGGCCATTAATGGGCCGAGGGTTACAAAGGGCCTCATATGGGCCAAAAGACGTCATGGGCCATACATGGGCCGGAAGTTAAAACGGGTTGGAATTATATTGTACGGCCCAGATGACGCTACTGGGCCTAATTCGGATAGGCCGTAAACGGGCCTTGGGTTAGCGGGCTGTAAATGGGCTATATGCGAACAAGCCATTAACAGGCTTGCTATGGGCCGGCCTGCCACCTTTTGACCAAGTCAAACGGGCCGGTCTTTTCACAGGAATGGGCCTCTGTTGGGCCGTGCCACGTGTCGACGTATCATAGGCGCTTTGGGTCCAATGAGTGGATGACATCTGTCCCAACGGTGAGCCGACACATGTTTCCTCCATCCAATGATGATTTTACACGTGGAAAATCCCCATTGGTCGGGGTTGTTAACGGGTTATTGGATCCAAAACCGGACCCGATAGCTTAACGGCGTTATGTTACGGTGGATGCCATGTGTCGGTCACCCTTGACGAAAGCACTTCTGTGACGCACGATTTATCGTCATGGAAGTGGACACTTCCATGATGATAATTTTGGTAATGGCATGGAACACTTCCACGACAGCACAGGTATGACTATCTTGATTCTGTCATAAATTTGTGATGGATGTACATGCATGACAGAAAATGTGACCTACTGATACGTCTCCAACGTATCTATAATTTTTGATTGCTCCATGCTATATTATCTACTGTTTTGGACTATATTGGACTTTATTTCCCACTTTTATATTATTTTTGGGACTAACCTATTAACCGGAGGCCCAGCCCAGAATTGCTGTTTTTGCCTATTTCAGTATTTCGGAGAAACAGAATATCAAACAGAGTCCAAACGGAATAAAACCTTCGGGAACGTGATTTTCTCACCGAACGTGATCCAGGAGACTTGGACCCTACTCCAAGGAGTCAAAGAGGCGGTCACGAGGGTGGGGGGCACGCCCACCCCCCTAGGGCACGCCCCCTGCCTCATGGGCCCCTCGGTGCTCCACCGACGTACTCCTTCCTCCTATATATACCTACGTACCCCCAACCGATCAGAAGGGGAGCCAAAAACCTAATTCCACCGCCGCAACTTTCTGTATCCACGAGATCCCATCTTGGGGCCTGTTCCGGAGCTCCGCCGGAGAGGGCCGTCATCACGGAGGGCTTCTACATCATCATAGCCTCTCCGATGAAGTGTGAGTAGTTTACCTCAGACCTTGGGGTCCATAGTTAGTAGCTAGATGGCTTCTTCTCTCTTTTTGGATCTCAATACAAAGTTCTTCACCTCTCTTGTGGAGATCTATTCAATGTAATCTTCTTTTTGCGGTGTTTTTGTTGAGATCGATGAATTGTGGGTTTATGATCAAGTCTATCTATGAATGATATTTGAATCTTCTCTAAATTATTTTATGTATGATTGGTTATCTTTGCAAGCCTCTTCGAATTATCTATTTGGTTTGGCCAACTAGATTGGTAGTTCTTGCCATGGGAGAAGTGCTTAGCTTTGGGTTCGATCTTGCGGTGTCCTTTCCCAGTGATAGAAGGGGCAGCAAGGCACGTATTGCATCATTGCAATCGAGGATAACAAGATGAGGTTTATTTCATATTGCATGAATTTATCTTTCTACATCATGTCATCTTGCTTAAAGCGTTACTCTGTTTTTAACTTAATACTCTAGATGCATGCTGGATAGCGGTCGATGAGTGGAGTAATAGTAATAGATGCAGAATCGTTTCGGTCTACTTGTCACGGACGTGATGCCTATATACATGATCATGCCTAGATATTCTCATAACTATGCTCAATTCTGTCAATTGCTCAACAGTAATTTGTTCACCCACCATAGAATACTTATGCTCTTGAGAGAAGCCACTAGTGAAACCTATGGCCCCCGGTCCATTCTCATCATATTAATCTCCATCACTTTAATCTTGCTTTTCTTTTTTACTTTGCCTTTTACTTTTCACTTTGCATCTCTATACCAAAAATACCAAAAATATTATATCTATCACATCTCACTCTCGTAAGTGACTGTGAAGGGATTGACAACCCCTAATCGCGTTGGTTGCGAGTAGCTATCATTTTGTGCAGGTACAAGGGACTTGAGCGTGGCCTCCTACTGGATTGATACCTTGGTTCTCAAAAACTGAGGGAAATACTTACACTACTCTGCTGCATCATCCCTTCCTCTTCGGGGAAATCCAACGCAAGCTCAAGAGGTAGCTAGAAGAATTTCTGGCATCGTTGCCAGGGAGTCTATGCAAAAAGTCAACATACCAAGTACCCATCACAATCCCTATCTCTCGCATTGCATTATTTGCCATTTGCCTCTCGTTTTCCTCTCCCCCACTTCACCCTTGCTGTTTTATTCGCCCTCTCTCTCTATCCTCCCTCTCTTTCTCTATTTGCCTTTTTTGCCCGTTTCTTGTTTGCTCGTACGGTCGGAATAGTCGTTTATTTATTACTAAACAGAGAACCTAAGATTTATGGATCCTCATCCGCTTGCTAATCTTTTTAAGAGATCCAGTTATGTTGAACCAATTGCTAGTGAGTTTTGTGCACTAGATTATCTTTATGAAGTTTTGCTTGAAATTTGTGAATCTGAAAATTGCGATGAAGTATTTTATGAAGTGATTCACGATAGAACTTTGAATAAAAAGCATGATTGCAATGATGTTATTATAAATTCTATTAATGTCAATTGTGCTAATAATATGCAAAACCCTAAGCTTGGGGATGCTAGTTTCGCTATGTCCTCTACTTGTTGCAATGATCATGATTGGGGTGATTCTTCTTATGATCTTGAAAATTTATTTAAGCCCTATGATGAATATGAGATTGATAATAGTGTTTGAAATATTATTGAAAGTGGGTTTGGAAGAGTGTCAATTTTAGATCCCACATATTTGGAGAATGTTCAATCTTATGAAAATCTTGATAAAAGTGGGTTTGGAGAAGTCATGACTTTAGTTAATGTTAATCCCACTATTTTGGAAGAGTGTCAACTTTGCATGCATGTGGATCATGTCGAAAATATTTTATGTGATAGCTAATTTTTTGAATTTTCTTATTATCCTACATGTAATTACTATGATAGAGGAAAGTATGGTTGTAGAAATTTCCGTGTTACTAAATTACCTCTCGTTATGTTGAGATTGCTATTGTTTCTTTCCTCTTCCTTGCATATGCTAGTTTTTGCTTGCCTTGATAATTTGTTTGCCTATAAGATGCCTATGCATAGGAAGTATGTTAGACTTAGATGTGTTTTTGACATGCTTTATGATGCTCCTTTTGTGCTTCAATCCTTGTCTTTCATGTGAGCATCATTAAAATTATCAATGCCTAGCTATAAGCCTTTAAAGAAAAGCTCTTGTTGGGAGTCAACCCAATATTTATCCTTGCTGTTATTCAATAAATAAATTATTTAGCCTCTGTTTTGGTTGTGTTTTTGTGTTTAATTAGTGTTTGTTCCAAGTAGAACCGTTGGGAAGACTTGGGGAAAGTCTTGTTGAACTTGCTGTAAAAAACAGAAACTTTAGCGCTCACGAGAACTGCTGTCAGTTTTATTTGGATAGTGATATTTAGTTAATTCTTTTTGAAGATGATTAATAGATAAATTCCTCAAGTCCAGAAATTTATTTTAGAAATTTTGGGGTTCCATATCTTGCGCTAGCTACAAATTACTACAGACTGTTCTGTTTTTGACAGATTCTATTTTTCGTGTGTTGTTTGCTTATTTTGGTGAATCTATGGTTAGTAAAATAGTTTATAATCCATAGAGAAGTTGGATTTCAGTAGGTTTAACACCAATATAAATAAATAATGAGTTAATTACAGTACCTTGAAGTGTTCTTTTGTTTTCTTTCGCTAACGGAGCTCACGAGTTTTCTACTTTAAGTTTTGTGTTGTGAAGTTTTCAAGTTTTGGGTGAATTCTTGTGATGGATTATGGAACAAGGAGTGGAAAGAGCCTAAGCTTGGGGATGCCCATGGCACCCCCAAGATAATCCAAGGACACCAAAAAGTCAAAGCTTGGGGATGCCCCGGAAGGCATCCCCTCTTTCGTCCACTTCCATCGGTAATTTACTTGGAGCTATATTTTTATTCACCAACATGATATGTGTTTTGCTTGGAGCGTCTTGTATTATTTGTTTCTTTGTGTTTTAGTGTGCCACAATCATCCTTGCTGTACACACCTTTTGAGAGAGCCATACATGAATTAGAATTTGATAGAATACTCTATGTGCTTCACTTATATCTTTTGAGCTATGTAGTTTTGCTCTATGTGCTTCACTTATATCTTTTGAGCTATGTAATTTTGCTCTACGTGCTTCGCTTATATCTTTTGAGCTATGTAATTTTGCTCTGTGTGCTTCACTTATATCTTTTAGTGTTATGATTTTGCTCTATGTGCTTCACTTAGATCTTTTAGAGCACGGTGGTGGATTTGTTTTAAAGAAACTATTGATCTCTCATGCTTCACTTAAATTATTTTGAGAATCTTAATAGCATGGTAATTTGCTTAATAATAATATGCTTGGTATTCAAGATTTGTGAAAATTTATTTTGAGTGTGTTGAATACTAAGAAAAGATTGAAGCATGATAATTGTTTTGAGATATGGAGGTGATAATATTAAAGTCATGCTAGTTGAGTAGTTGTGAATTTAAAGAATACTTGTGTTAAAGTTTGTGATTCCCGTAGCATGCACGTATGGTGAACCGTTATGTGATGAAGTCGGAGCATCATTTATTTATTGATTGTCTTCCTTATGAGTGGCGGTCGGGGACGAGCGATGGTCTTTTCCTACCAATCTATCCCCCTAGGAGCATGCGCGTAATACTTTGCTTTGATAACTTCTAGATTTTTGCAATAAGTATATGAGTTCTTTATGACAAATGTTGAGTCCATGGATTATATGCATTTTCCCCATCCTTCCACCTTTGCTAGCCTCTCTAATACCGCGCACCCTTCGCCGGTATCATACACCTACCATATACCTTCCTCAAAACAGCCACCATACCTACCTATTATGGCATTTCCATAGCCATTCCGAGATATATTGCCATGCAAC
The DNA here is from genome assembly GCF_018294505.1 of Triticum aestivum. Lineage (NCBI taxonomy): Eukaryota > Viridiplantae > Streptophyta > Magnoliopsida > Poales > Poaceae > Triticum > Triticum aestivum. Next base: position 350,055,371 of record NC_057794.1, read on the forward strand.
TTTCCACCATTCCGTTTATTATGACACTCTCCATCATTGTCATATTGCATATCCCGGCACACCGCCCGAGGCATTCATATAGTCATATTTTGTTCTAAGTATCGAGTTGTAAATCTTGAGTTGTAAGAAAATAAAAGTGTGATGATTATCATTATTAGAGCATTGTCCCAGTGAGGAAAGGATGATGGAGACTATGATTCCCCCACAAGTTGGGATGAGACTCCAGACAGAAAATAAATAAAAGAGGCCAAAGAAGCCCAAAAAAAGAGAAAGAAAAGAGGCCATAAAAAAGAGAAAAGGCCCAAATAAAAAAAATGAGAGAAAAGGAGAGAAGGGACAATGTTACTATCCTTTTACCACACTTGTGCTTCAAAGTAGCACCATGATCTTCATAGTAGAGAGTCTCTCATGTTATCACTTTCATATACTAGTGGGAATTTTACATTATAGAACTTGGCTTGTATATTCCAATGATAGGCTTCCTCAAAATGCCCTAGGTCTTCCTGAGCAAGCAAGTTGGATGCACACCCACTTAGTTTCTTTTGATGAGCTTTCATATACTTATAGCTCTAGTGCATCCGTTGCATGGCAATCCCTACTCACTCACATTGATATCTATTGATGGGCATCTCCATAGCCCGTTGATACGCCTAGTTGATGTGAGACTATCTTCCCCTCTTTTTGTCTTCTCCACAACCACCATTCTATTCCACCTATAGTGCTATATCCATGGCTCACGCTCATGTATTGCGTGAAGATTGAAAAAGTTTTGAAAAAGTTAGAGTATGAAACAATTGCTTGGCTTGTCATCGGGGTTGTGCATGATTTAAATACTTTGTGTGGTGAAGATAGAGCATAGCCAGACTATATGATTTTGTAGGGATAACTTTCTTTGGCCATGTTATTTTGAGAAGACATAATTGCTTTGTTAGTATGCTTGAAGTATTATTATTTTTATGTCAATGTAAACTTTTGTCTTGAAACTTTCGAATCTGAATATTCATATCACAATTAAGAAGATTTGCATTGAAATTATGCCAAGTAGCACTCCGCATCAAAAATTCTCTTTTTATCATTTACCTACTCGAGGACGAGCAGGAATTAAGCTTGGGGATGCCTGATTTGTCTCCAACGTATCTATAATTTTTGATTGCTCCATGCTATATTATCTACTGCTTTGGACTATATTGGGCTTTATTTTCCACATTTATATTATTTTTGGGACTAACCTATTAACCGGAGGCCCAGCCCAGAATTGCTGTTTTTTTGCCTATTTCAGTATTTCGGAGAAACATAATATCAAACGGAGTCCAAACGAAATAAAACCTTCAGGAACATGATTTTCTCACGGAACGTGATCCAGGAAACTTGGACCCTACTCTAAGGAGTCAAAGAGGCGGTCACAAGGGTGGGGGCGCGCCCACCCCCTAGGGCCCGCCCCCTGCTTCATGGGCCCCTCGGTGCTCCACCGACGTACTCCTTCCTCCTATATATATACCTACGTACCCCCAAACGATTAGAAGGGGAGCCAAAAACCTAATTCCACCGCCGCAACTTTCTGTATCCACGAGATCCCATCTTGGGGCCTGTTCCGGAGCTCCGCCGGAGAGGGCCGTCATCACAGAGGGCTTCTACATCATCATAGCATCTCCGATGAAGTGTGAGTATTTTACCTCAGACCTTCGGGTCCATAGTTAATAGCTAGATGGCTTCTTCTCTCTTTTTGGATCTCAATACAAAGTTCTCCCCCTCTCTTGTGGAGATCTATTCGATGTAATCTTCTTTTTGCGGTGTGTTTGTTGAGATCGATGAATTGTGGGTTTATGATCAAGTCTATCTATGAATAATATTTGAATCTTCTCTGAATTCTTTTATGTATGATTGGTTATCTTTGCAAGTCTCTTTGAATTATCCGTTTGGTTTGGCCAACTAGATTGGTAGTTCTTGCCATGGGAGAAGTGCTTAGCTTTGGGTTCGATCTTGTGGTGTCCTTTCCCAGTGACAGAAGGGGCAGCAAGGCACGTATTGCATCGTTGCCATCGAGGATAATAGGATGGGGTTTATTTCATATTGCATGAATTTATCTTCCTACATCTTGTCATCTTGCTTAAAGCATTACTTTGTTTTTAACTTAATACTCTACATGCATGCTGGATAGCGGTCGATGAGTGGAGTAATAGTAGTAGATGCAGAATCATTTCGGTCTACTTGTCACGGACATGATGCCTATATACATGATCATGCCTAGATATTCTCATAACTATGCTCAATTCTATCAATTGCTCAACAGTAATTTGTTCACCCACCATAGAATACTTATGCTCTTGAGAGAAGCCACTAGTGAAACCTATGGCCCCCGGGTCTATTCTCATCATATTAATCTCCATGACTTTAATCTTGCTTTGCTTTTTTACTTTGCCTTTTACTTTTCACTTTGCATCTCTATACCAAAAATAACAAAAATATTATATCTATCAGATCTCACTCTCGTAAGTGACCGTGAAGGGATTGACAACCCCTAATCGCGTTGGTTGCGAGTAGCTATTGTTTTGTGCAGGTACGAGGGACTTGAGCGTGGCCTCCTACTGGATTGATACCTTGGTTCACAAAAACTGAGGGAAATACTTACGCTACTCTGCTGCATCATCCCTTCCTCTTCGGGGAAATCCAACGCAAGCTCAAGAGGTAGCACCTACTTTGACAAACACGTATCATCACATAAGTGTATTTTTTGTAGTTGTTAGAGCGGTTCTGATTGCTACTTGCTCCATTCTGGTTTCCATTCTTGGGGCCACTGTGGTTACGCGAACTCCCTCCATTGTGGGTGTGGCCTCCTTGGTTATGGGTAAATCCTCCCGAGTTCGGGATAAAACGAGGCTTCTGTTGCGTTCCTGAATTGTACTTCCCTTGTCCATACTTCCTTTTGCGGCTCTCAATCTGTTGTTGGTTCCCTTCAATCATAAGAGCCTTATCTACCAACTCCCGGTAGTTATTAAATGTTGCTACCATTAACTGCATACTTATTTCATCATTCAGCCCTTCCATAAATTTCTTCTGCTTTGCGGCATCTGTGGCCACATCATCTGGGGAATAGCGAGATAACTTACTAAACTCATCAACATACTAGGCCACAATATGATTTCCCTGGCGTAAGTTACGAAACTCACGCTTCTTCATACTCATAGCTCTAGTTGAGACATGTGCAGTGCAGAATGCTTGCTGAAATTGCTCCCAAGTGACATTGGCTATAGGGAAAGTGGTTGTGTAATTCTCCCACCATGCGGTTGCGGGTCCATCCAATTGATGTGCGGCAAAACGCACCTTCTCCGCATCTGTGCAACCTGCGGTGGTCAACTCCCTTCCTATCCTGTGTAGCCAGTCATCAGCAAGTATTGGCTCGATGCTACTGGAAAACACCGGTGGCCGCAACCTTAGAAAACGGGGTAAGTTGTCAACTGGAGGTGGTGGTGGCGGGTACTTGTTGTTGTTGTTGTTGTTGTTGTTGTTGCCTTGGTTCTGGACTAGTAGCTGCATCAAGGCATTCTGCTGTTAGATCAACTAAGTGAGCTCCGGTGGGAAGACAAATCCGGGGTCACGTCTCGGAGGCATCTGATGGGTTTAGAGGGGAGAGATTAGAATAGAATGAGGTCTAGTGAGAGAGCACTAACCATATGCACATGAGACAAACACAATCATATCACACAAAATCAATTCAAGCAAGGGCATACAATTGGCCTAGAACTATCGTTACAGTGCTCGGACTACTAATATATACATGGGGGAATACTACTAATCATATGGTGGTCATCTAGAATTTTTGATCGGTGGAAGACTCCATGATATCTGCTCCAGCTTCTTCTTCATAATCATCATCACTACTATAGGGGTCGGAGCCGGTGTCGTCGATGATGATGTAGTCTTCATAACGGATGTCCTTGGTTTGATCGTCATCTCCTCCTGGCGCGGGGTCTCCCATGAATACTCCTAGCTTCCTTGCCAGGTCGTCATTCATCTCCACTAGTATTGCGATTTCCTCCTCATGTCAGTCGCGTGTAGACTTGAGTTCCTCTTCTAGCTCCATGTTCCTGGTCATCGCCTTCTTCAAATCTACCATGCTTGCACACATCTGGTTCTCATGTCGATGAATGTGCTGGTTTAACTCCTGGATGAAACCTGCAATGGACCTGTCTCTCCTGGTGTTGATCATCTCCCATTGCTCATCTCGGCGCCCACATACATGGTAGATAGTGTCCTTAAGCTCCTTGTGATAAACTTCGGGGATGAGTCCCATGGCGATGTGGGCTGCCATGCTTTTTCCTAGACTCCAGGTTGGTGCATCGAAGGAAAACTCTATGGGCTCAGTTACTGGCTTGAATGTCCTTCCGGGAACTTGAACTTGAATCATCCAACGCTCCTCTTTTGGTAAAGTGGAGGTGTAGGTCCCGGTGAAGCTGGGTATTCCAATGTTCGGGTACCTAGTGACTTCCTTCAAGTGTCGTCCAAAAGGTGTGTCTTCGTCCGTCTGTGTAAACTTATTCCTTGTGTCCGCCATCCTATAGAGTAGAAGATGGAGAGATGTCAAAAATGAGTAGAGGAGAGTGACCTATGGCTCATCTTAGTGGTCGTGTCCTACATTCAGCATGTGCTCTGATACCATCTTGTAGCGACCCGACCTCAGACGGTCAAGCCTCTGTGTTCAGTGTCATCCCTGGATCGGTAATGCTGACACACACAATACTCGAATGGATTTATGACAGAGTAGCAATCAGTCACTTATTACATTGAATGTCTCAAGAGAGAGATTATTACAATAAATATGTCTTAAGGCCATCTAAATAAGATAACAGTGGAAGGCTTGGAAGATAAAGTGAGTCCATCAACTCCAACAGCATAGCTAAGTGCACGACAAACGACCTAGCGCACCTTACTCTTTGTCTGAAAAGTCTGCAACATGATATGTTGTAGCCCGAAAACGGGTCAGCACATGGAATATGCTGGCAGTATAACACAGTAGAGCAATGAACAGAATAAATGCTATCACTACATGCATATATGGCTGGTGGAGGCTCTACGGTTATAATGTGCGAAAAGCCAATTTTTCCCTACAACAAAGGAGTATATTTTATTTAACTATCAAGGTAGTTGAAACATTGATAAGGTACCCCCATCTCAATCCCAATTAAAAGTAATTATCAACCCAACAAATTAAATTAGAGTGATGAGATCAACATGATAATCCAAGAACGAGATACTCAAGATGTCCATAACCGGGGACACGGCTAACCATGATTAGTTTGTACACTTTGCAGAGGTTTGCGCACTTTTCCCGACAAGACTCGATCTCCTCCGTTGGATTTCCCGCACTACATGGTGTTTGAGAAACGGATGACCGAGACACAGTCTTTCAGAAGCATTAACTCTTAACCCGGGTAGACAGTACCAACCTACATCCCCTACATCTGCTAGCCTACCACTGGAAGAGGTCATGCCACATACTCAACTATGCTAGAGCCCATAATAGCATGTGGCTGCACACGGAAGTTTCTAGCATGAATAATCTTATGATCCCTTTAAGCCTGGGTGGTGGACCATAGGAGGATCACACGGTATAACCCCGGGATCTCTTAGGACAACACTGGTATAACCCCAGGTTCCCAAACCAACAATCCACCCAGATGTGTATTAAAGTTGCCACCGTAAGTTGAACCATTTATTAACAATCTCACATCTTTCATGGATACACTCAAACCCGATCCACGTCTACTGGCATAGCATGGCAATATAAGCATAGCGTAGAAGTAACTCCCAAGGGTATGATAATAAAACACGCAATGGGTTCTACCTCATCATCTACTTCCCAATACCCACATGTTAATCACATCCTAATCATGCAATGTTTGAGGATTGTAACTAATGCATAAAAACTGGGTATGAAAAGAGTATGATCAATGTGTTACTTGCCTTGCTAACTATCCGCAAAACCTAGTGACTCGTAGTAGCACACTTCGCACTGCGGGAATTCGATCACAAACAAACAATAGCATACATAAGCACTCAAGCATAGATGCACGGGTAAAACTCAAATAAGAAGATCGAATCTGAAAACTCAACTAAAGAGATTCGATCTGCAAAAAGAATCAATTGAATCGGAGCTACGGAACTGAAACTACGGTAAAAAAAATTCGAATACAAATCTGCTTGAAAACAAATTTTAAATTGTCAAAACCTTGTTCAAGTTGATTGAACAGAAGGAGGGGCTCGCGACGAAGATTTTGGCATTGGTTTCACTGGATTTGGACAAACGGTTGAGAAACGGCGAGGGTTTGAAGATCAGGGGCTAATCTGCGATAAAAATAATCACGGATAGGTCCTTGGCTGAAAATAAAATAAAAAGAAAAGACTAACGAACGAACGTTCGCTATCTGAACCGAATCGGTGAACAGCGTTCGTTAAAACAAACGAACGGACGAACGTTTGCTAAACAAATAAACTGACGAAACGAACCGAACCGATCTAAATAAAAAATAAACCAATCTAGGGTTTAAAAAACCCGAGGTTTTTACCTAAAAACAAAAAAACGACGGGCAAGATTCGGCGAACGGGCGGCTCCCGCGGTGCAGCGGCAACGAGCGGTGGCGCGGCGCGGGGCGGAGCTGCGGTGGCGAGGCTAGCGAGGGCAGGCGGCGGCGCGGGCGATGTGGGGCTCTAGGGGGGCCGGGTCTGGTTATAAGGGGGGGCGAGGTGGCGTGCGGGAGGGGGCGGTGAAGCACAGCGGCGTCGGACTCCCTCGAGGAGTCCGACTCGGGGATGACGATGGCAGCGGTGCCGGATTGGGCCAGCTGGGCTTCGGTCCAGTCGGTCCGAAATTATTTTTATTTTTTTAAAAGGATTCCGCCGAGAAAAATCCTAATAAAATAAAAATAAAAATCTAAAAATTTCAAAACAAATTTTCACCGTCTAAATAAAATATTTAGAACATGATGAACATTTTCTTGGCCTAAAAATGAAATTTTAAAAAATGCATATTTTTTCTAATTCAAATAAAATAGCAATAAAAATCCAAATAGAATATTTATTTGATTTTAACATTTTTACTCCAATATTTCATTTACTTTGGAGAAGTCATATTATCTGCTCTCATATACTTTATTTAGAAATATTGTTGGAGAAAAAAAATAATTAAAACCAAAATGATCCTTGTTTCTATATTTGAGAAAATTCAAATATGAAAACGGTGAAATCCCCAACTCTCTCCGTGGGTCCTTGAGTTGCTTAGGATTTTCTAGGATCGCAAAGCCGAATGCAATAAAATATGATATGCAATATGATGTCCTATGTATAACATTCCAAATTGAAAATTTGGGATGTTACACGCTTCCTCCTCCTCAATCTCATCCTCATCCACGTCCATCTGAGTAGCCTCTGCCTCAGCAGGGGTAGTGGTGTTAGCCCACTAAGGCTTGATACGGAGCTTGATGGGCTTGTAACGGGTCCAGTCGGGGGCCTCAAACTCAAGATTGGGATAGAGCTTCTCCCAAGTCTTCGAGATCAGGTGAAACAGGTAAGGACCATAGATGGGTACCTTATGGTTGAATACCGCAAACCGTAGCTCACACCACATGATATGTGAGACATCAAGTGGTTGCATCTGAACATGACGCGCCTCCTCACATATGAGCATCATATCCACGAGATAGGCATGTACCTTATCCTCGTCACCAATGTGAGGGAAGAGGGTGTTGCGGAAGATCCGATACATGATGTCCAGGAATGGGTTCAGTACCCACGCCTTCTTGCCCCTGGGAAGTTGCTTCTCTACATAGTATTGCTGAAGCTTGTTCTTGTTGGCGGACTCAGAGTTGGCAGGAGGGCGAACACCAATGGGCGAGTTGAGCCCCTCATCACGAACCTGTAGCAGATCCATGAACTCCTTCCACTTGGCGGTCAATTGTTGTCCATTGGTCATCCATGTCATGGTCCGTTCCTCATCGGTATGGAAGTGGACCGAGGCAAAGAACTGATCCACAATCTCAAGGTCAAAGTACAGGTGAAAAGTGATCGAGTCCTCAATGCCAAATTGCTCCACCAGGTCCAAAGCCTCACCAAAATAGGTGCGGTGCTTATCCTGCCTCATATGATTCATGTCGATCCAGTGCACATCCATGTAGATGTTCTGCTTGGCCTTGATCACATCTAGATAGATAAGATTCTGCTGCTTGGTCTAGAACAACTCATTCCCTCTGAAGTTTCCACGGGGATTCACATAGGGGTTGATCTTCCTTCGAGAGACAAACTCAGCTAGTGGCATCTCATCCATGCCCATTGTCGGCTCCTTGGTCTTGGTTGCGGTTGACTTGGTTCTGCGTTGGGGGGCATTGGAGCCCTCTGGAGCCTCATCTTGGTTGCGTAGGCACTTCTAGCCCGTGTCGCGGACGGGGTTCAAACGACGGACATTGGAACCGGAGCCACCACCTATGACACACAACACATGAACACGCAAGAGTAGCGAGAAGGGTCAATGCAAAGACCACCAAAAAACAAATGAAACAAGTAGAAATAACATTGGGTAGTTGCTACAAGGAACATTCGACTTCAACGGTAGTACCGGAACATCGTGCGGAAATAAAATTTTACTGCTGCTCCAGCCACGGTAGTACCGTGCCTGGAGCGGAAGTAAAATTTTACTTCCACGCCCCGCGCGGAAGTACCGCTCCTGAGGAGAGGTAGTACCGTATGAGGTGTACACGGCCGGAGCGGTAGTACCACATGGGAGTTGCGGTAGTACCTCTTGGTGTCAGATTCGAGACAAAAACCGATCTGAGAACATCCATGACAATGGAGCGGTACTACGGTTGATCAAAACTACCAAGTAAAAACATACCAAATAGCATTTCTACGCATTACTACTCTTCTACATCCTACTCTTGCAAAGATTTGGCCTAAAATCTCAAGAACAACATGCATCTCCCCAAAAACCTAGAGACAAAACAACGAGACAAAGAGAGAGGGATTTGGGGAGAAACCTTGTTCCATGGCAAGAGGACGTGGTGGGGAACGATCCCACCAGACAGTATGCAAGGAGAACAGCCGGAGACGGAGATCTGGCGAGGTTCTCCGACGCCGTTCTTGGGATGGAGAGAGAGACGTCGTGGGGAAGATGAGTTGAATGGGTATGGGGGATTTGGAACTCCCCCTGCCCGCTCCTAACCCCCACGCGCTCGCGACTGCGCGGTAGTACCATGGGTCATCGCGGTAGTACCGCCCAGGGGGAAGTACCACACACAAGGCGGTAGTACCGCTCTTCCAGCTGTAGTAAAAAATTGCTGCCGTGCTGATTGTGGTAGTACCGTGCACAGTCCCATGCGGTAGTACCATGGCAGGCCACGATAGTACCGTGGACCCAAGAAAATACACATTTGACAAACAAGAGAGGAAAACGGCCTTTGCAATGCAACCTTCAAGTGAATGGACACACCAACGAGCAATCTCATGAGGCAACTCAAACACAAGCTTGGCACAAAGAAGGAAAGGCAAACGACAACAAGCACCAACCGCGAGACACAACCTCTCCAAAGAGAGAGCGATGGCCGGAGCCACCTATGTTTGAGTTAATTGGTATGGCACCACGAAGAATTATCCTTGGGCCCATGACCAAACCTCGTCTTTGAAGCACAAGTACCATCTAGAATGGCTAATGTGAAAGAGTTGATCAATTTATGCATAATGGGGGGAGGGAGAGTTCATTGAGAGAACAACACTCCCCCTATGTCCATGCCTACACCTAAACAAGATAACAAGTTGAGTATGGTGGGGCGTGCAAGAGTTCAAGCAACATTGCTCGAATCAATGATATTTAGATCATGCCTTAACTCGCAAAATCTTGCTTCATCCAAAGGCTTCGTGAAGATATCTGCAAGGTTATCATGAGTGTTGACGTAGTTGAGCTCGATCTCCCCTTGCCTAATATCATCCCGGATGAAGTGATACCGAATCTCAATATGCTTCGTCTTGAAGTGTTGCACCGGGTTGAGAGAAATCTTGATGGCACTTTCATTGTCACACCAAAGAGGCACTTTGTCATAAATGACACCGTAATCCTTTAAAGTTTGCCTCGTCCATAAAAGTTGTGCGCAACAACTACTGGCGGCCACATACTCCGCTTCGGTGGACGAGAGAGACACACAACTTTGCTTCTTAGAATACCAACTCACCAAAGAGCAACTAAGGAATTAGCACCCTCTGAAAGTTGACTTCCTATCCACTTTGTCTCCCGCCCAATCGGAGTCCGAATAGGCTACAAGGTTGAAGTTTGCTCCTCTTGGGTACCATAATCCAAAGTTTGGGGTATGATCCAAATATTGAAAGATTCGCTTGACCACCACAAAGTGACTTTCTTTAGGTGCGGCTTAAAACCGTGCACAAATTCCCACACTCAACATGATATCCAGTCTAGATGCACAAAGGTAAAGCGAGGAGCCAATCATGGAGTGATATACATTTTGATCCACCGCTTTACCATTGGGATCTATGTCAAGTTGGCATTTTACAGGAATTAGAGTGGAAGTTGGCTTGACTTCACTTAGCTTGAATCTCTTGAGCATGTCTTTAGTGTATTTGACTATTCCTTCTCTTCGTTCCTTGACTTCGAACCCAAGAAAGAACTTCAACTCTCCCATCATGGACATCTTGAACTTTGAGGTCATGAGAGCGGAAAATTCCTCATTGAAAGGTTTGTTAGGAGAACCAAAGATAATGTCGTCAACATATAGTTGGCACACAAACAACTCCCCTTTGACCTTCTTAGTAAAAAGGGAGGGGTCGATTTTCCCAATTTCAAACCCACTATCTTGCAACAACTCGGTAAGGTGGTCATACCACATGGGGCTTGTTTAAGGCCGTCGAGTGCCTTATTGAGTTGGTACTCATGATCCGGGAAATAGGGATCCTCGAACTCAGGGGGTTGTTTGACATACACCAACTCATTAATACGACCATTAAGAAAAGCACTCTTCACATCCATTTGTTGCAACTTGAAGTTATGATGAGAAGCATAAGCAATCAACAAACGAATAGATTCAAGGCGAGCAACGGGAGCGAAGGTTTCACCATAGTGGATACCCTCGACATGTGAGTAGCCTTGTGCTACCAAGCGAGCCTTGTTGCGGACAATAATCCCATGAGCATCTTGCTTGTTCTTGAATATCTACTTGGTTCCAATGACATTATGGTTCCCCGTTGTCCTTGGCACCAATCTCCACACCTTGTTGTGCTCGAAGTTGTTGAGCTCTTCATGCATGGCATTAAGCCAATCCGTCTTCGAGCACCTCATAAACCTTTTGGGGTTCAACACAAGAGACAAGCGCGTGATGTTCACAATAGTTTGCCAGTTGTCTACGAGTGCTTACCCCCTTTCGAATGCTTCCTAGCACATTTGTCATGAGATGACCCTTGGTAGAGAGCTTGGATGCGATCTTGGCGGCACGACGCTCCAATTCCTCCTCGGGAGTGAGTTGAGGAGCGGTTACTTGATCATCTTGAGCGTCATCTTGAGCTTGTTCTTGATCTTGAGCTTTCTCTTGACCTTGAACTTGCTCGGAGGAGAGAACTTGACCTTGGGCATCACTTGGTGGCTCAACACCATCTTGAGGTTGATCTTGCCCTTCGTCGGTGTCAAAACCGGCGGATCTTGGGTAGGGGGTCCCGAACTGTGCGTCTAAGGCGGATGGTAACAGGAGGCAGGGGACACGATGTTTACCCAGGTTCGGGCCCTCTTGATGGAGGTAATACCCTATGTCTTGCTTGATTGATATTGATGATATGAGTATTACAAGAGTTGATCTACCACGAGATCGTAGAGGCTAAACCCTAGAAGCTAGCCTATGGTATGATTGTTGTTGTCCTACGGACTAAACCCTCCGGTTTATATAGACACCGGAGGGGGCTAGGGTTACACAGAGTCGGTTACAAGGGAGGAGATCTACATATCCGTATTGCCAAGCTTGCCTTCCACGCCAAGGAAAGTCCCATCCGGACACGGGACGAAGTCTTCAATCTTGTATCTTCATTGTCCAATAGTCCGGCCAAAGGATATAGTCCGGCTATCCGGAGACCCCCTAATCCAGGACTCCCTCAGTAACCCCGAACCAGGCTTCAATGACGATGAGTCTGGCGCGCAGATTGTCCTCGGCATTGCAAGCGGGTTCTTCTCCAAATTCTGAATATCTGCTGAGTAGTGTCTGGCTCCACATAAATGTTGCACTTCTTGGCGTCTGCGCCCAATAAGGGATATCTTCCACGTGTCGAGCAAATGCGAGGAGCCAGGGCATTTTTACATTCGTCACCCTACCCATGTAAGTAAACTTGTCAATTAAATGGACGGGGATTCTTAGATCCAAACCACACCATCCTCCCACGGCGAGTATCCATCGGAGCGTGCTCGGAAAAATCCCTTCCAACATGGCCGGCCATCGCAGCTCCTCCTCTCGCTCCCATAGCCCTAAGCCCGGTGATTGGGAGAAGTGTTCCGTCCCGCACAGCCAATTAGTAGAGTTACAGACCCAGGGATTTCTCCCTCCAGCATATATGGTCCCCGTTCGAGGAGGGCTCGCCACCTATAATGGCAGGGAGCAAGCGGAGAGCTTCCTCAATCCCTCCAAGGGGAGCAGGTATGCCTTGTCCCTTACTTACTAAGAGGACTTGGATTTCCAATCCATCTGTTCCTCCGCGGGCTCCTGGAGTTTTACGGCCTCCAGTTGCATAATTTCAACCCCGCTTCCATATTACACATCACTAGTTATGTTGCCCTTTGTGAGCTGTTTCTGGGCTACGAAGCTCATTTCGAGCTGTGGAAGAGGCTATTCTGCCTTGTGCCCCGTACACAGGAGGGGTCAATATATCAAGTGGACGGAGCTGAAATATGGCGCATCACCGGGACCGGATACCTGTCCGGTACCCCGAAGAAGACATCTGAAGACTGGCCTTCGGAGTGGTTTTATATGGAGGACGTCCCCCTTCCAGATCATATTCGGAGGGGTCTTCCCGAGTTCGACAATGCCCCTTTGAAGAAACGCCGAAGCTGGCACCCACGGAGCCCTCTGGAGGAAGATAACGGAGAAGTCCTTTACCTGATGGGCCGGATAAAAGCGCTGGCTCAGCTAGGATTGGCAATAATCGAGGTTATGTCAATATGTATAATGTGGGGGGTGCAACTACTTCAATATCGAGGGCACCCCATGTGGAGCTTTAACACGGAAGATGATGCCACCCGCTGCGGGCTAAGGGATCAGACCTTGCTGCTGCTCTAGCAAAAAAATTGTCCGACTTGTTCAAGGGAGAGGAAGAGGAGTTCATCCGTATTAAGCCACGGGATGGATTCTCCATCTACAACCCTCCAAGCTGGGTGAGCTCTCACTTTTTACTCCCAACCTTCCCGCATTCTTCGTTATAAATACTCACCTTGCCGTTTCATGGCAGGAACTGCGAAAAGCTGTAAGGGGGGTCAACAGCCCACCTCCACAACCGGAGGACCCCGACCGGGCCCTCGATCCCGGACTCGAAGAGGATCCGGACATATTTGTGGAGCTGATCGACAGGACATTCTATCAATTGAGCCGCGATGATGCCATGGTGGCCATCATAGCTGACTATCCTGGGCTACTCCTTGCATCACATGTAAGGAAAACCGGAGTCCCAACTTCCGAGAAGGATCCCCTTTTATGCACTTAACCTACCGTACACATATGGTGTTTTAAAGGGAAGGCCCTCGGAACGCCATGCCAAACCCGCACTGACTCGCCAACGAGGGACACCGAAGCCGGGTGGGCCAAAAAGGAAGGCTGTCAGGATTGAGACGCCGACGCAGAGGTATGATACAGAACCTCGTTCCGTGGTTGTCGTCTTTCTTAAAATATAACGACGTCCATGTTTCCTGGTAGGAAAAACGCTCACCGGACTATATCCGGAGAGGTTGGCGATCACGCCTCCACCAGTCGGGCTGCAGGGCCGAACATAGAGGCGGAAGCTAACATGGGGCGAACGCCGGATGCTCCTCCTACAGAGGATGCAGATAGACTATCCACTACAAATTCCGAAGTGGAGAGTGCCATGAATCACCGGCGTCGCCGGGCCGTACTCCGTGACGCTTGTTTTTCCCAAGAGGCATTCGATGCCTTCAACCCAGGAGACGCGTACATCTGTGCTTCTCAAAACGGTCTTGCTAGAGCCACATACCAATATGTAAAGGAGATTCGGGTAAAAAATCTGACGATTATATATATCAGTAGCCCCTGAGACTTGAAACAGTTGACACAACTGATTTAAGGATCATTATTTGTGCAGGTTCTTACAGAGAAGAATACCCAATTGTCTCAAGAGCTGGAAGAGTGCAAAGCCCAACTACGGGCTGCGGTGGCCGCGTTGAAGCAGTCCGAGAAGGCCCCCTCTGGTAACACTTGTTTCCATTGCAAAGAATGACGGGTACCAGATAGTATGCGGCATGCATGCAAATCTAACAATAGATGTTGCAGATGACTCCGGAGTGAATCCGGAGGCCGTGCCGGAGGATGCGCAACGTGCTAATCAACAGCTAAATGCTGGTGAGCGCGTGCTTACGTGGGTCAGGCAGGAGAAAAATAATCTCCAGGACGCCAATATCCGGCTGGGCGTGGAACTGAAAGATGTCCGAGCCCAACTTGCGGACTCCGTGAAGGAGAATACGCGGCTTCGACGCGACATTTTCAGTAAGTGCTTGAACGAAGTTTTGAAAGAGTTCGGCAAAGAAGCCGGCGAACAGAGTTATGTCTGCAGGTATGCTGACGGGTCGTCCCACGGAGGAGATGCCCGGTTCTGCGGGTGATCTTCTACCAGAGCTCTCACAACTGCACAAACAAGTTCAGCAGGTGATGCAGGGTATTGCCCAAGCCTTGCGGCCATCCGCCTCCCCGCCAGGAGGCATGGGGGAGCTTATAGAGAAGCTCAAGGGAGCACGTCGGCGCTTCCGATTATGGAAGATATCAGCCTTCCGACAAGGTGCAAGGGAAGCCTGGGCCATGGTGAAGACGCGATATACCAAAGCTGACCCAAACCACATGGCCGAGGTCGGACCTGTGGGGCCCGATGGGAAAGAGATCCCCGTCTGTTTGGTGTATGACCAAGTAGAATTAGCCGCAAAGTATTCCCAAAAGGATTATAGGCTAGACAGCCTATTGGATGGTATAGAAGAAGAATTTAATCAGTCTTAGTGACTGTGTACTTTAAGTGACATATGTAATTTCCCTAGCTGGATTGTAAATCATTTGGCATGGCGGACCTTTTCGCTTTGACCTCTGGACCTAATAGTCCGTAGTGTATCTGAATACTCGCTCGGTTATGTAAAAATCGGGGTATGCGTGGAAACCAGGCGTAGGGGTCATAAGTGCTTGAAAAGACAAGTACCCAACTAGCTATGTTATATTACATGGATAGTAAGAAACATCTTCCAGGGAGAATAGTTCTATTAAGGGTTCCTTTCCCTGGGTACGCATGCCCTAATGTGCTTGTCCGAACTGCGAAAAGAGACACGGAATATAAACATCTGGGGCATGTATCAAAATAAATAAAAGTCATCTTTTGTTCACCGACCGAATATTCCCTTAAGAACGCTAGCTTTTGGCTTCACCCAGTCTGAGGTACACATCCGGCTGACTCGGCAGTAACAATCACAGAGGTGCTCCCCTTATGCCCTAGCCGAATTAACGGGAACGTAGGGCATAAATACAAGAGCCAGGCAACCCAGCTTGGCCAAAACTTAAGTCATATCGATGCATATAATGGCAAAAAAAGGTACATGCAGAAGAATAACACATGTGTGGGGTAGAAAGCCCAGGCAAATAGTCATATTAAGCTTCTGTATAAGAAGCCCCCAGGTATAATGAGCGCGGTTAGTGTGTCAAGATTGTGTAGTCAAGATAGAATTTAGCCTTTTAAGGCCTTGAGGAGAAGAAGAAAAAGAAGAGAGAAAGAGAGAAAAGACAGATAACGGATATGCGAAAAATTGACGAGGGTAAGGAGACGAACATAGAGTCCGGCACTAGGCGGAGAATCTTTGGAGTCTGGCTGCGTTCCATGGGTTTGGCTCGAGTCGGTTGTCCGATGCATCCCGCAGATGGTATGCTCCACCGGTGAGAACCTGGTCAATAATGAAGGGACCTTCCCATTTAGGCTTGAGCTTGTTCTTTTTCTTCTCTGGCAGGCGTAGAACTAGTTCGCCAACGTTATAGGTTTTGGCCCGTACTTCTCTGCTTTGATACCTTCGATCCTGTTGCTGATGGAATGCGGAACGGGCTTTTGCCACGTCACGCTCCTCCTCCAGGGCGTCCCAACTGTCCTGCCGATCGAGCTCACCCTCTTTTTCTTTGTACATGCACACTCGAGGTGAGTCATGAATTATCTCGCAAGGCAGAACCGCCTCTGCGCTGTACACCATAAAAAACGGTGTGTATCCGGTAGTGTGATTTGGCGTGGTCCACAACCCCCATAGTACAGAGTCGAACTCCTCTACCCAGTGTGTGTTTGATTCCTTTAAGGACCGCACTAATCTAGGTTTGATGCCGCTCATGGTAAGACCATTTGCTCACTTAGCTTGACCGTTAGTTTGCGGGTGATAGACAGAAGCATAATCGAGCTTGATGCCCATGTTGCTGCACCAAAGTTTTACCTCGTCGACTGTGAAGTTCGTGCCATTGTCAGTGATGATGCTGTGGGGGATGCCATAACGGTGTACAACCCTAGATATGAAGTCTATCACTGGTCCGGATTCAGCCGTTTTAACGGGTTTGGCTTCTATCCATTTGGTGAATTTATCCACCATGACGAGTAAGTATTTTTTCTTATGGGTTCCCCCTTTAAGGGGTCCGACCATATCAAGCCCCCAGACCGCAAAGGGCCTAGTTATGGGGATTGTTTGGAGAGCGGTAGGTGGCATATGGCTTTGGTTTGCAAAATGCTGGCAACCGACACAATGTTGGACCAGATACTGTGCATCTGCTCGGCTCGTGGGCCAATAGAAACCTGTACGGAAGGTCTTGCTTACAAGGGCCCGGGCTGTGGCGTGGTGGCCGCCGAGTCCAGCATGGATTTCTGCCAAAAGCTTCCGCCCTTCGTCTTCGGAGATGCACCTTTGGAGGACTCTGGTAGTGCTTTTCTTATAAAGCTCTCCCTCGTGGACCTTGTAGGCTTTAGATCGCCGTACTATGCAGCGTGCCTCATTTTGGTCCTCGGGTAGTTCCTGCCTGGTTAGGTAGGCCAGGAATGGTTCTATCCATGGGGCGATGAGGGCCATTATCACGTGGGTTGAAGGTGTTATTTTGATGGCAGAGCCTCTGATTGTGTCAGAGTGTTCGGTATCTGGTGTTGTGGCCGGGTTTGGACTATTGTTACTAGTGTCCCCTTCCCATACCACGGATGGCTTAAACCGCTTTTCCAGGAAGATGTTAAGTGGGACAGGGTCACGCTTAGCGCCGATACGGGTGAGGATATCTGCCGCCTGATTGTTTTCCCAGGCCACATGGTGGAATTCAATCCCCTCGAACCAAGCTGACATTTTCAGGACGTCCTTGTGATATGCCGCCATTATCGGATCCTTGGCATCGAAGTCTCCATTTATTTGAGATATTGCAAGGTTGGAGTCCCCAAGCACCTCCAGGCGTTGAATGCCCATGGAAACTACCATCCGGAGACCGTGTAATAGGGCCTCGTATTCGGCTGCGTTGTTGGAGTCTGTATATAGTATTTGGAGTACGTATTGGACTGTATCTCTGGTGGGGGATGTTAGGACGACGCCAGCCCCCAGACCGTCAAAGTGCATGATCCAATTGGAGTACGCGCCGTACTCTTTAGGGAGTTTGGCTTTTGTCCATTCGGCAATGAAATCGGCCAGTACTTGCGACTTAATGGCTCACCGTGGTCTATATGTTATGTCGAACGGGAGGAGCTCGATAGCCCATTTGGCAATCCGGCCCATGGCATCGCGGTTGTTTATTATGTCGTTGAGTGGTACTTCTGAGGCCACCGTAATTGAACACTCTTGAAAGTAGTGTCGTAATTTCTGGGATGCCATGAATACCGCGTATGCTATCTTTTGATAATGTGGGTACCGTGATTTGCATGGAGTGAGGACAGTGGATATATAATATACCGGCTTTTGAAGTGGGAATTTATGTCCGTCCGTCTCTCGTTCGACGACGAGCACTGCGCTTACAACTTGGTAAGTTGCCGCTATATATAACAACATTGGTTCGCTGACATTTGGCGCCGCCAAGATTGGGTTGGTGGCCAGGATGGCTTTTATTTCTTCCAATCGGGATGTGGATGCGTCTGTCCACTCGAAGTGTTTGGTGTGCCGAAGAAGGCGATAGAGTGGGAGTGCCTTTTCTCCTAATCGAGAGATAAAGCGGCTTAAGGCCGCCACACATCTAGTTAACTTCTGGATTTGCTTGAGGTCAGTTGGGATAGCCAACTGTGACAGAGCCCGGATTTTAGCCATATTAGCTTCAATTCCTCTACTAGAGACGATGAAGCCCAGGAGTTTTCCGGCGGGTACGCCGAAAACGCATTTTTCTAGATTGAGCTTAATGTTGTATGTTCGGAGATTGTCAAACGTGAGCCTCAAGTCGTCTATTAAGGAGTCGACGTGCCTGGTTTTAACGACCACATCGTCTACGTATGCCTCCATTGTTTTGCGGATCTGCTTTTCCAGACATGTCTGAATCATGCGCTGATATGTTGCGTCAGCGTTTTTGAGCCCGAAGGGCATTGTGTTAAAATAGAAGGGGCCGTATGGAGTGATAAACACCGTTGTGATTTGATCGGACTCCGCCATCTTAATTTGGTGGTAACCGGAGTATGTACCGAGGAAGCACAATGAGTCGTGTCCTGCGGTGGCGTCGATAATTTGATTGATGCGAGGGAGGGGGAAGGGATCCTTTGGGCAAGCCTTATTAAGGTTCTTGAAGTCGACGCATAGGCGCCAGGATTTGTCTTTCTTTGGTACCATTACCAGGTTTGCTAGCCAGTCCGGATGTTTTATTTCTCTGATGAATCCGGCCTCCAGTAACTTGGCTAGCTCCTCTCCCATGGCTTGTCACTTAGGTTCGGAGAAACGCCGAAGAGTCTGCTTGACCGGCTTGAATCCCTTTAGAATGTTAAGGCTATGCTCGGCTAGCCTGCGTGGGATTCCTGGCATGTCTAAAGGATGCCAGGCCAATATGTCCCAATTCTCGCGCAGGAACTCCCGTAGTGCGGTGTCTACAGCGGGGTTTAACTGTGCCCCGATGGATGCTATTTTTGTGGGGTTCGTTGGATGGACTTGGAATTTGACTATTTCATCCGCTAGTTTAAAAGAGGTGGACTTGGATATTTTGTCGAGTATCGTGTCGGCCCTGTCCACTGTGGAGCGCAACGCAGTTAATTCCTCCGCTGCAAGGGCTTCGGATAATGCCTCGAGGGCCAATGCGGTTGTCTTGTTTTCGGCGTGGAGTGCTATGTCCGGATCACTAGCTAGAGTGATGATTCCATTAGGCCCGGTCGTTTTGAGCTTCATGTACCCGTAATGGAGTATATCTTGGAAGATCATGAATGCCTCCCGCCCTAGAAGGGCGTGGCATCCGCTACTGAACGAGGCCACTTGGAATGTAATTTCTTCGGACCTGTAATTCTTCGGAGTGCCGAATACCACATCTAGTGTGATTTTCCCAGCGCAATGTGCCTCCCGACTGGGGAAGATTCCTCGGAAGGTTGTGCTGCTTTGCTCAATGGCTTCTGTCTATTTCCATTTTTTGAAGGGTTTTCTCATAAATGAGGTTTAATCCGCTGCCGCCGTCCATGATCACTTTAGTAAGCCAAAAGCTGTCCACAATTGGACTGAGGACCAAGGCAGCTGCTACTCGGGCTGTTCGGAATTTAGGTTTGTCACTGGCATTGAAGGTGATAGCCGTGTCGCTCCATGGATTTATTGCTGCCATGTGGCAGACTTCGGCAAGGCTGCGGAGTGCTCACTTACGCCTATTATTTGAGGCAAAGGTGTTGAAGGCTGTTAGTAGTGTATTGTTATCCACGGGATGGTGCTCTGCGGTGTTTTGAATGAGGAGATCCTCACACTCTTGGCCACCTGCCGGAGTACCCAACATGCTCTAAGGCTGTGTGTTGGTATGGTATCCGCTGTACTATGAATTTTGCAGGGCCCGTTAAGCCATCCCTCCAATATGGTTCCACGCCCTGTAGTGGGCTTTTGCTTCTTTATAATTGAGTCGGGCGACTTATGAGAGTGCACCCTTTTAGTTCGGACTGGGGGTTTTGTCAGAGCCGGATTATCCCAAAATTTAGTTTGGGTTTTCCAGGCGCTTTCCATCGCACAATACTTCCGTACTATGGCTGCCAGGTCAGTGAAGTGTGCAATGTCACGGCGACTTATGGCGCTGAGGATTCCCTTGTCCATGCAATTGTTGCAGAAGAATGAAATTGTGTCTTCCTCGCGACAGTCCTTGACCTTGTTCATTACAGGGAGGAATCTGGCCCAATAGTGATGTACTGTCTCTTGGGGCTCTTGCCTAATGTGGGAAAGATCGTTTATATCTGGGTGGGTGGGTGGATTTAAGTCCAGACCTTGACCCAATCTGAGACCCAGGGGCGGAGGGTTTCCGATCTTGGAAGTTCGGGCTCCAGGATGTTGCCCCGCAGGTTTGGCATGCAACCTGATTCTAGGTTCAGGTTTAGGGCGATGTCCTCCCGTGGACGGGTATCCGGCTTGGAGAGCTCGGGAATCCAGACATAGTTCATACTCAGGATAGAGGAAGATTCGCCGCATTGCTCCTCCACCACTGCTATCTGATGGGTGACCGACGGAGAGTTAATCTCCCTTTGGTCGAGTTTAAGCCCAATCCGATGATAGTCCATAGCGACTCCCAGAGCGGCGATGCGATCCAAGAGCTCGTTCAAAGAGGAGAGTTCCATTGGATCCATCTGCTCGGTAAATTTTGAGCCGATGTGGAGGCTATTTTTGATGACCCGAGAAGTCATCATCGGCGCGGCGACCGAGCGGGCGGTCATGACGAAGCCGCCTAGCCGGAGAGTTTGGCCTACAGCCAGGGCTTCCCTAGAGGTGATGTTGTTCTTGACAACGAGATGAGCCATCCCTTCTTATGATGTCGACACAGTGGAACTCTCAATGAAAGCACCAATGTCTGTGTCAAAACCGGCGGATCTCGGGTAGGGGGTCCCGAGCTGTGCGTCTAAGGCGGATGGTAACAGGAGGCAGGGGACATGATGTTTACCCAGGTTCGGGCCCTATTGATGGAGGTAATACCCTACGTCCTGCTTGATTGATATTGATGATATGAGTATTACAAGAGTTGATCTACCTCAAGATCGTAGAGGCTAAACCCTAGAAGCTAGCCTATGGTATGATCGTTGTTGTCCTACGGACTAAACCCTCCGATTTATATAGACACCGGAGGGGGCTAGGGTTACACAGAGTCGGTTACAAGGGAGGAGATCTACATATTCGTATTGCCAAGCTTGCCTTCCACGCCAAGGAAAGTCCCATCCGGACACGGGACGAAGTCTTCAATCTTGTATCTACATAGTCCAACAGTCCGGCCAAAGGATATAGTCCGGCTGTCCGGAGACCCCCTAATCCAGGACTCCCTCACCCTTGGTCTTGTTCATGTGGTTGAGGGCCTTCACTTTGTTCTTCGGAAGTGTGTGGGCCTTGGGTTGGTGATGGTTCCACTTGAGTGGAACATTGTCCTTCTCCTTCGGCCACAAGGGGTTCCTCAATGGGTAGGGGTTCCTCAATGGGTAGGACAAAACCAACACCCATTCTTCTTATGGCTTGGGGAGGAATTTCATCACCTACATCACAAGTGCCACTTTGCTCCACTTGGGAGATGTTATGTTCATCAAACTCCATGTTACACATCTCCTCAATAAGTCCAGTGGACTTATTGAGGACACGGTAGGCATGAGAGTTTGTAGCATAACCAACAAATATGCACTCATAAGCTCTAGCCTCGAATTTAGACAAAAGAACACCTTTCTTGAGAATGAAACACTTACACCCGAACACCCGGAAGTACTTGAGGTTGGGCTTGTTACCGGTGAGTATCTCATATGGAGTCTTGTTCAAGCCTTTTTGGAGATTGAGCCGATTGGATGCATGACATGCAGTGTTGATGGCTTCGGCCCAAAAGTTGTATGGAGACTTGAACTCCGCCATCATGGTCCTTGCCGCATCCATCAACGTTCGACTCTTCCTCTCCGCTACACCATTATGTTGAGGGGTGTAAGGTGCGGAATATTGATGCTTGATCCCCTCATCATCACTAAGAAACTCATCCAAGGTGTAGTTCTTGAACTTGGTGCCGTTGTCACTTATTATTGTCAAGATCTTTGCGTTGTGTTGACGTTGAGCTTCATTTGCAAAGTCAATGACGGTTTGTTGGGTCTCACTCTTCCTCTTGAAGAAGTACACCCAAGTGTATCTTGAATAGTCATCCACAATCACCAAACAATACTTTCTACCCCCCAAGACTTGCCGGTGTACAAAAGTAGGGGCTCTTCTTTTGACCCCTTTACTTGTGCATGCTCAGTCAGAGCCGCGCGCCATGACCACACTTAGCAGTGTAGAGGAGGGAGGCCGAAGAGAAGCCGAAGTACGAGACAACCAAGGCAACGCCAAGACCAGAAGCGCGGGAGAACAAGAGGGCGAGGTGGACTCCCTCGGCAAGATCCTTGCCGAGGCAGCCTTCGCAGCCCCGGCAAGAGCCTTGCCGGGGCAACTTGCCTGATGCCAGCGGAGTGAGCCACTGTCGGTGTCAAAACCGGCGGATCTCGGGTAGGGAGTCCCGAACTGTGCGTCTAGGCAGGATGGTAACAGGAGACAAGGGACACGAAGTTTTACCCAGGTTCGGGCCCTCTCGATGGAGGTAAAACCCTACGTCCTGCTTAATTAATATTGGTGATATGGGTAGTACAAGAGTTGATCTACCACGAGATCGAGGAGGCTAAACCCTAGAAGCTAGCCTATGGTATGATTGTGGATGCGTATGTTGTCCTACGGACTAAAACCCTCCGGTTTATATAGACACCGGATAGGGTTAGGGTTACATAGAGTCGGTTACAATGGTAGGAGATCTTCATATCTGTATCGCCAAGCTTGCCTTCCATGCCAAGGAAAGTCCCTTACAGACACGGGACGGAGTCTTCAATCTTGCATCTTCATAGTCCAGGAGTCCGGCTGAAGGTATAGTCCGGCCATCCGAACACCCCCTAATCCAGGACTCCCTCAGCCACCCTAGAGCCCACCAACTCCAACCTAACCAACTACAGTGGAACCAAGGCTCGGGAGGCGCCTCCGTGGTGGCATGAAAATCTTCGTCAAGATCATAAACATATGAGATCAGATGAGGACCAAAAGATGGCGATCCTCGGTGGAATCCTAGCCGAGGGAATCCAAAAGGCCCCCGGCAAGACCGTTGTCGGGGACGACTACAATACCACGGCTGTACCCTTGCCGGGCCCCAGGAAAGACCCTTGACGAGGGCATCAGCAGGGCCACTGCCAGGCCCGCGCCAGCCATGGCTCCACCACCGTCCCCAAGCAGCTGCTAGCTCAACCAGCTAGGCAAGCACCTGTGTGGTGACGGGCGGCCTCTACACCGACTCAGCAGGCACCTGTGTGGCGGCATGCGACCCTTCATGAAGGCTCCAGTATCGTGCCAGCCCAGCAACCAGCCAACATGGCTCCACGATGCCTCATCAACTCGGACGCGTGTCGAGGACAGGCGAGGCGGCGACAGCTGGGACATGCTTCCCTGGTGTCCCCGATGAAGCCAGGAGGGCACGTCGACAGCGCATTAAATGCGTTTCTCCGACGGTCCCAGAGGATAGACTCATCCACTGTAGACCTTTCCACCTCCTGTGTGCCACTGTGGCAACCCCTTTTTTCTATAAAAGGAGGCCCGAGGCGACCAGGAGGGGGATTCGGCTCTTTAGGGCAAAGTTGCACCCCGTAGCTAGCTCAAGAACATAAGAACACTCATATACATCCACCAAAGCAGGACTAGGGTATTACGCATCTTCGCGGCCCGAACGTGGGTAACGATTTGTGTGCTTCCTGTCAGACCCGCTCTTTGCACAACCTCGTGCTCGCCAACCATAGAAAGGATCCCAGTGACCCCATAGGTGTCGTTTCCACCGACATCTCTGGCGTGCCAGGTAGGGGGCACGGTTGTGAAAATCTGGTCTGATTGGGGCAGCGGCTTCGTCATGGCCGTCGTTCCAATGAAGAAGACGACCGAGCTTGGCGGCACCATCTGCAGATGCGGTGGATGCTCGTGCAACGACAGAAAAGCTAAGTCATGCAAAACTTTAAGCAATTTCTTTTTATATATATGGTTATTATCCTCGAAGGTCCTGCCCTATGTATGGAAAACCTGCACGCAAAGGGGCCCTTCCGCAATTGGCAACACCCTTGTTCTGTTTCGAGTCTGCTCAACAGCTCAAGCGGACGCGTCGAGAGTGGCGGGGTAGCCTTCCGCAATTGGCAACGCTCTTGATTCTGACTCGAGTCAAGCTTGACAGTTCGAGCGGCCGCATTGAGAGTGTCGGCATTCTGGGAACGGGGGTCCCCAGACTTGCCTGCCTACGGCCTGCGGCGTGGCTCAAAGGGGGGCCCAGCGCGGCCCATCTTCACCAACACAAACCCAAGACCCTCGCGAGGGGCCAAGCCTCGCGGGGTGGACGACGCGGAGCTTCCTCAGGCGCGGCCTCGTCAGGCTGGCTCACGAGGAGGCGGAGAGATCAAGGCGGGGTACCTCATGAGGTGCCCGTGATGCAAGCCATGACGACCGGGGGCGCCAGGCGGGTGCCAGCCCGCGCAGCGTCCTCCCTTCCTCTTTTGTGCAAAGGGGGAAAGCGCAGCCACGGAGTACCGAGGCATCAGGCAAAGGTTGCCATTTTGGTGCAACGAGACCAAGACCAGGAGGACTACGAGACGGAGGTCACCGTGGAGCCCAAGACGGCGTCATCACCAGAGCTTTGCGCAGGCGAAGACTACTTTTGTCAGGATAGTTGATACTAGTTGTCCCCCTTCAAATTAGCCCGCCATTGTTGGCTCCCTTCCCGCTCGATATTTGGGAAGAGGACCAGGGCCTCTATAAATAGGACCAGCCACCCACAGAGCAAGGGGGGCTAGAAAAAGAGGGCTGGCCGGAGAGTTGGAAAGAGAGAGAAGATCAGGTAGAGAGAGAGAGAGTAGGGTGACTGAGCTCCTCCCAGCAGTTCAGCCCCCCAGCCAAGAGCAGACCCTCGCGAGGCTGTTCTTCCTTGTATTGTTCATCATCATCAGCCTAAGAGGCAATCCACCACACCACACACTGGAGTAGGGTATTACACCACAACGGTGGCCCGAACCAGTATAAACCCTGCGTCTCTTGTGTTGTTCTTTCCTTAGTTTAGATCTTGGCGAGGCGGAGGGGTGCAGGTAGGTAGGAGGCGAAATCTCCGCGTGCACCCCAGTTTTCGAACCTCAAGGGTCTGCCGGAACCCGAAATCCGACATTTGGCGCGCCAGGTGGGGGTGCACCAGAATCCACCTTCTAACGCTTCGCGCCCCATCACGTCGTCATCACCATGTCCGGCGACCAGGCGGGCAACCCAGATCGATGGGCGGCGTGGCCCGCCCGCGCAGAGCCGCTTGCCTCGGGCGACCCCGTGCCCCAGGAAGCTCGCGGTCAGGCTCCGACAGCTCTCACATCGCGGCAGGCGTGGTCGGTAGCAAGGGCCTCCAATCACGCCGCGACCACGACATCGTACACCCGTAGGGAGCAGGCGAACTCGAGGGCCGTGCTCACAGTGGCCCGAGAGCTGCTGCAGTGCAGGCTGCTGGAGGGCGGCCACGACGTGCTGCTGGAGCGAGTGGCAGAGCTCCTGGGCTTCGCCGCCTTGGGGGCTCACCCCTTCTCCACCCAGCTCCCATCTCAGGCCCAGGGCGGCCCGCGCGGGGGCTCTGCGCACGCCCGTGGGCTCCAAGGCTACTCCAACGCCAGCAAAGCTGTCAGCACCGGACCGGCGGCGGCGCTGCCCCCACTCCCGGTCCGCGAAGAAGGAGGACTCGACGCGACCCGCGACCCCAGTGGACAGCCGCGCTGCCACCCCATGGTGGGCGCGTCAGGCAGGACCGCGTGGCATTACGGCATGGCATTCGGGATGACGGCGCCGGAGGAATATGTGCCCCTCATGATGGACCGAGGACACCCACACGAGAGCGAACAAGGCTCGCTCCTCAGCCCAAGCTGGGGGGGATGAGGCGCCAGAAGCTGAGCCTTTCCGGGAGCCCCGGGATGGTCCTACTAGCCACGATGGCGCCAACGATTATCGGGTACTGCTAATTTTTCAGGAGCAGGCATACGCTAACCATGGATCACAGGAGGTGTAGGTCGCCACAGCGAGCAGCTGCCCCGCTCCCACAGTCTCCTACCCCTCGGGAGGAGGGCGCAGGGGGCTGCAGGAGAGGGGCCGGGATCCGACATCACCACCGCGGCGTTTGGAGCAAGGTGCTCTTAGGAGGTAGGCCCTCCGCTGGGGAGGTGCCTCAGGGCCTGCCCCCGGCAAAGGACCCGTGGTCGTCGGGGGAACCGCTGGCGACCGCTCTACCCCATCGGCGGCGTCCTGGTTTCCGGTCATCGTTGATGGCACTAGAGTGTGGCGCAAGGCGGGGCCCTCATCTGGCGATATGAAGCAAGGCCAGTACCTATGAAGAAGGCCCAGTGCCTGTGAAGCTCGCCGCCCCATGACACTCTCATGTAATAATGAGTGGGGCTGTACACGCCCCAGAGTCTCAGGGGTGCCAGCCTCAGGCCCTGGGGCTCCCTCCCACGCCCAGTGGCAGCACTTAGCTCCGCGCTGGTGAGAAGACGTCCAAGACTAGACTAGGTGCCGGACGCGGCCTTTTGTTTGCTTTCGTCGCTTTTCCCTTTGGTTGCCGTTTTCCCCCGTTGGATTCAAGTTGGATTCTAATTTGAGATTTGCGTGTGTTCGGGGAAGGGGTGCTTAGTCTCGTTCGAGAAATTTCTCGCATTTTGGTTACCGCATCGCCTCAGCTTCCTCCCCTCGCGAGCCCCTCGCGAGCTGGGTCAGGCCTAGCTTAAGCGCATCCCAGACTGCCGCCGACGTGACCTCTCAGGAGGATGTTTTACTGCAGATCCTACGAACCCAATCAGGGAACACTCGAAACACCACAACCCCCCGCGGGCTGCCTCAGGGCCAGCGCGGGACAAAGGTAAACTAGCCGACCGGCGCGTCGCTTGGGCCAACCACTTGGCGCGGGCGCATGGGCAATGTAGCGTCTACTAATATGATGAACACAAGTTTTACATAAGGGGCTCCCCCTCCAAAATGCTCTCACTGCAATCAGGCCAAAACCTGAGTTCTATTCATGCAGGGTAAGGAAGTATGAGCGATGCGCAATCAGTTGGATGAATCCCCCGATGCGTTCTCGAGAGCACCACCCGAGCCGTTGCTGGTGTCGCTGAACTCGCCATCACTGTCCGCGTCGCCACCAGCGGCATCAGGGTCGTTCACCACGCCGCCCTCGTCGGCCGCCACGGTCGCGTCGTCGTTGTCTAAAGCGAAGGCCCTGATGAGAGCGTCCACATTGTCCTCCACCTAGTGCGCCAGGTCGCCTCGGACGGCCTAGGAGACTGGGGCAATGGCGGCGTCAAAATCAAAGTGGGGATCCATGTTCTGAAGGTGGCTGAAGACGCGAGAAAAGGCGCGCCCACGCAGGCCGTGGCTTCTCTCCTCCACCAACCTGTCAGCCCTGACCGACCGCGCCTCCAGCTGCGTCACCACGTTAGTGAAGAACTGAAGATTGCCAGCATAGTTGACTGCGTGCAGCTCGCCAACAGCCGCCTCGCAGATGTTTCCCAAGGCTGCGTTGGCTCTCTCCCGGAGCGTGGCAAGCATGGGGCCGTGCTCATGCTCCAGGATCCGCCGCTGATGGATCTCGTCCGCGTTCTGGCCCGCGACGACATCAGCCTCCTCCACCCGCTGGCGGAGAAGGAGCACCTCGGCCTGGGAAGCGGTTAACTCACCTTGTGCCACCTCAAGAGCGGCCCGGAAAGCATCGGCCCGCCGCGTCGCCTCCTCCAGCTTGGCCCTCAAGGCACCAGTCCTGCCTTCAGCTTCGGCCCAGATCAACCCCAGCTTCTCATCAAACTCGTGCTCGAGGTTCAAATGCGCCATTGCCACTCGACGTCCGACCTCCTCAAGGACGCGGGCTTCCTGTGCGGCAACATCATCCTCCGCCTGCATCACCAAGCACTCCCTCGTCTCCAGACGCTCGTACTCACGGGTGCGTTCGGCGGCTTCCAGCGTCAGTGCCTGCTCACGCTTCTCGAGCTCTACTGAGTCGCCGGAGGCCACCTTCATCGATGCGAGAGCTGCCTCGCGCAGCTCCACCTGCTCCTCCAGTGAGTGGCACCAGGCCAGGAGCTCCCGAGCCCGCTCCTCCGCCGCCGTTCGCCGCCGGTCAGCTTCCCGAGCCTCCTCAGCGGCCCAAGATCAGGCCTCCCGAGAGGCCACCAGCGACGCCTTGGCCTCTGTGTCGTCAAGATCGCGCTGACGACGCGCAAGGTCGATGGCACCCTCCAGCTCGCGCCTCTCTGCAGCCAGGCACAGGCCCTCAGCCTCAATGCGCGCGTCTTCGTCAGCAAGCTCCTCTCCAAGCAGGCTTACCGCGTCAGCCGCCTTTCGAAGGAATCCTTGGCGGAGAGCGCGACGCTTCCGAGCACGCTCGAGCACGTCCTCCACACCATCATCTGCCCCAAGCAAGCGCCGGGGGCCGCGAGCCAGCACTCCCCCTCCGGGCTGGGGGCTGGGGGCTGGCACCCTCGCGACGGCCGGGCACGCCGCGTCAGAAGCCCGGCCGGGGGCCAGCCCGTCCCCAGGTGAAGAGCGCAGGAAGCGCCTCAGCCAATCGCAGTCCACGACCAGGCGACAAGCCCATGGCAGGCCGGCTATGCCACCAGAAGGCCCACGAAGGATCGCGAGGTGCGCAGGGCCACGATACGCCTCGGGACGGTTCGCCTCGTCAGTCACCCTCACCACAAGGGCTCCACTGCTTGGAGCGCTTGAGGACGATGGAGGGGGCGAAGCCAAGGGGGACGGCTCTTCAACCGTCTCCGCAAGCTCGGCTGGAAGTGGCCTGCGGAGCAAGAGTCAGTGAGAGCAACAGAAGGATCGGGGGCTGGGAAAGGAGAAGGCTTACTCATCAGTGGTGAAGTACTTCCTACGCTTTAGCAGGCGACAAGGGTAATCGTCGCCCAGGGCTTCCCTTCTCTTCCGGAGGGCCTGAAAGTCCACGCGGAAGCGGCCTAACAGTCGGGCGCAGGGATCAACCTGCGACGGAGATGGAGCGTCAAGATGATCTGCAACAGGGGCGCCTGCCTAACGTGCGCCGCCAATCGCCTCGCCAAGAGAAGCCGCCGGAGCCTCGGTGGCCTCGGTCGTAGGCGCAGAAGGCAGCTGCTTGTCACCCTCAGCCTCGGCGGCACGGGCCCCGATAACTTCTTCCTCATGAGCCTCGCCCGGCGCTATCACCCCGCTGGGAGCCCCCTCTGCCTCCGGCGCCTCGTGCCTCCCTGCACCGCCACTGGAGGAAGATCCGCCTTGGCCGACTGGAAGGGCGGCCACCACCACTGGGTTCTCGCGAGGCCCCTGAACGCCAGCGGGGCGCGGCCCCCACTCATCAAAGATAGGCATCTGCCTCACCAAATCACCCCCGCTCTGGCAGAGGTACAACAAGGCCCCTCCCTGCTAGATACTGCCAGGGTTGGGGTCCCCCGTCAGGGTCAAGAGCGCCGCCCTCAGCACTTCAGGTGTCAGGTCCTCTTCCTGGAGCCTCATACGATCATCGCGCCCGCTGAAGGCCCACATCCGGTGGGAGTGGCGCTGGAGAGGAGCAACACGGTGTAGCAGGAACTCCTTCACCACCTTGGGCACTGTCGCGCCAAGCGACCTCAAGAACGTGAAGCGGTGCTAGACGAAGACGAGCCGGGGGCTCTCAAGCGTCTCCTAGCCCCAGCCCGAATTGGGGATAACATGCGAAGTTGGCTCCGACAGCAGGGGGCTGGGCACCCCAGCATCCACATACAGCCACTGATCGCGGAACCCAGCCGCGGGCGGAGGGAGCTTGAAGTCAATCCCAGAGGCCGCCGCCTCAGGCGCGGCAACGAAGCTCACTCACGCCCAGCGTTGGGTAGGGTCAACAAGGCGCATCGAGAAGAAGTGGCGCAGCAAGGCAACCAAAGGAAGGATGCCCATCATAGCCTCGCAAACAAAGGCGAAGACCGAAAGGAGAGCGATGGATTCAGGACCCAGATGCATCATGTGGATCTGATAATGGGAGAGCACGGCATTGAAGAAATCAGAAAAGGGAGGAACCAGACCCGCCCACAGGGCGTCGGCAAAATACGGGACCTCGGTGGCTATCCTGCCGATGGAGAAGTGGGACGCAGGCCAAGCCGTCGTCCTCCCGCATTCATTGAAGATGGTGGCCAGAGCCAAGCTGACCTTGCCCAAGCCCTCGACGGGGGCCGCCAACGGCGGCGGGCAAGGCGGAGACACGGGTTTCTCCCCTCTTCTCTTCTTCATCGGAGCCATGGCGATGGGAAGGGGGGGGGGAAGGTTCAAGATTGAATTGGAAACAGAAACCAGAGTTCGAGCGGAGGAAGGACAGAGGGCGCTCGAGCAACCAAACAGGGGAACGACTGTGTACGACTACGGGTCCGCCCAGCATGGCGCAATAAGGAGGGCGTGGGGGAACAGTGCCGCCCACGTCCAATAAACCACCATGCGGCGCCCAAGGCCACAGGCTGTTAGGGCCCGTGGCGCTTCGCTCTTGCCCTTCCGCCTCCCAGCACGGCCAAGTCCGGGCACGCCTTGGGCCCGGGGGCTACTGTCGGCGTTCTGGGAACGGGGGTCCCCAGACTTTCCTGCCCGCGGCCTGCGGCGTGGCTCAAAGGGGGGCCCAGTGCGGCCCATCTTCACCAACACAAACCCAAGACCCTCGCGAGGGGCCAAGCCTCGCAGGGCAGACGACGCGGAGCTTCCTCAGGCGCGGCCTCGTTAGGCTGGCTCACGAGGAGGCGGAGAGATCAAGGCGAGGTACCTCACGAGGTGCCCGTGACGCAAGCCATGACGACCGGGGGCGCTAGGTGGGTGCCAGCCCGTGCAGCGTCCTCCCTTCCTCTTTGGTGCAAAGGGGGCAAGCGCAGCCACGGAGTACCGAGGCATCAGGCAAAGGTTGCCATTTCGGTGCAACGAGACCAAGACCAGGAGGACTACGAGACGGAGGTCACCGTGGAGCCCAAGATGGCGTCATCACCAGAGCTTTGTGCAGGCGAAGACTACTTTTGTCAGGATAGTTGATACTAGTTGTCCCCCTTCAAATTAGCCCGCCATTGTTGGCTCCCTTCCCGCTCGATATTTGGGAAGAGGACCAGGGCCTCTATAAATAGGACCAGCCACCCACAGAGCAAGGGGGGCTAGAAAAAGAGGGCTGGCCGGAGAGTTGGAAAGAGAGAGAAGATCAGGTAGAGAGAGAGAGAGTAGGGTGACTGAGCTCCTCCCAGCAGTTCATCCCCCCAACCAAGAGCAGACCCTCGCGAGGCTGTTCTTCCTTGTATTGTTCATCATCATCAGCCCAAGAGGCAATCCACCACACCACACACTGGAGTAGGGTATTACACCACAACGGTGGCCCGAACCAGTATAAACCCTGCGTCTCTTGTGTTGTTCTTTCCTTAGTTTAGATCTTGGCGAGGCGGAGGGGTGCAGGTAGGTAGGAGGCGAAATCTCCGCGCGCACCCCAGTGTTCGAACCTCAAGGGTCTGCCGGAACCCGGAATCCGACAGAGAGCGGTAAGGTGGTTCGTCCGGCAGCAAGCACACCCGGCGGGCTATTGGAGAACCGTCCCCAAGGTGTCGCCCTGGGTTTACACGCCGACGAGCCTACCCGGTTAACGTAGGGCGGACATACAAGGGAAGATCAGACAGGAGAATAACATGCATTGTATCAAAAGTACTGCAGAGTTATATTACATCAATTGTTGTTGCAGTTCTAACTAAAGATATAAACTTTCTTGGCCATGAACTTGCAGCGGCAACGAGAAATGGGGTGCCTAATCCCGGCGCTGGCCCTCCACCCTCTCGATTCCACCGATGAGGCTGATGATGGGCTTGATATGCTCCTTGAGCATCGCGAGGTCTGCATCCTCCGGCAAGCTCTCTAGCGCGGCGTCGAAGTCGAGGTTGGGTTTCCGGTGCGCCACCTTGGTGAGGACCTTGGTCATGGCACCCCAGCAAAGCCTCTGGGACTCATCGGCCAGGGAGGCCGCCCGGTTGGAGTGGAGCTATTCCAGGGCCCCGAGGACGCCCTCGAAGAAGATGGTCAGCATGGCGTTGGGGCTCGCATTGCGCTCTGGGGTATACCTCACATTTGGCATCCCCATGGTAGCCAGCTGCGTGGAGATCCTGCCAGCGACGCCTTCGAGATGCCAGATCCAGCGGTTCTCGCCTTCCACAAAATCCTTGTGGTTGGCGGCTCGATTCTTCCACAGCTGCTTCTCGGTCTCCAGGTCCTTGGCCAGGGCCTCCTCCCGGGCCTTGCCCTCCGACAGCATCCCCTCGAGTCACTCCAGCTTCAGCTTGATGTCTTTGATGGAGTTGTTGGCTTCGAAGAGCTGCCAGGCCTTGTCAAGGACCGCGCCTTGCGCCTCAACTAGGGCACCGTTGAGAGTGTCCTTCTCCTTGGACAGCTTTAGGACCTGATCCTTGAGCCCGTCCCACTCCACCTCCAGCTCCTTCACCTTGTCGGCGTGAGCCAGAGCTTGGGCATCGAGTACCTCCTTGTGCCTCTGCTCCAGCTCCTGGGTCCGCTGCATGACAAGCTTTTCCACCTCCTCGTCCTTGCCGTGGAGTGTTGCGGCCAGCTTCTCCTCACACGCGGCAAGGTCCTCCTCCTGGGAGTTCAGCGCGTCCTGATGCTGGGCTCGATCGGCCTCGGCTACGGCAACCAGGTTCTTCACCGTCTCCTGGGCCTTCTCGATGTCGGCCCGCTCCACGGTGAGCTCCATCTCGCGCCTGGCCAGCTCGCCCTGGGCGGCCTTGAGCTCCTCACAGGCTTGGCGGTACCAAGTCTGTGCCTCGGCGACGCGTCCCTTCAGGTCCGCCTCTGCCTTGTGCACCGTTGCCATCCTGGACTTGCCCTTGTCCAGGATGGCGCGGTGGAGCGCCTGGTGAGGGAATCCTAGATTAGGGGGTCTCCGGACAGCCGGACTATATCCTTTGGCCGGACTGTTGGACTATGAAGATACAAGATTGAAGACTTTGCCCCATGTCCGGATGGGACTCTACTTGGCGTGGAAGGCAAGCTAGGCAATACGGATATGTATATCTCCTCCCTTGTAACTGACCTTGTGTAACCCTAGCCCCCTCCGGTGTCTATATAAACCGGAGGGTTCAGTCCATAGGACAACATACAATCGTACCATAGGCTAGCTTCTAGGGTTAGCCTCTACGATCGCGTGGTAGTCAACTCTTGTAATACTCATATCATCAAGAATAATCAAGCAGGACGTAGGGTATTACCTCCATCAAGAGGGCCCGAACCTGGGTAAACATCGTGTCCCCTGCCTCCTGTTACCATCCGCCTTAGATGCACAGTTCGGGACCCCCTACTCGAGATCCGCCGGTTTTGACACCGACGTTGGTGCTTTCATTGAGAGTTCCACTATGTCGTCACCATAAGGCTTGATGGCTCCTTCGATCATCGGTAGCGATGCGGTCCAGGGTGAGGTTTTCCTCCCCGGACAGATCCTTGTATTCGGCGACTCTGCACTGTGGGCCAATTCGCTTGGCCATCTAGTGCAGATCGAGAGTTACGCCCCTGGCCATCAGGTCAGATTTGGAAACTTGAACTACACTGCCGACATCCGCGGAGACTTGATCTTCGACGGATTCGAGCCTGTGTCAGGTGCGCCGCACAGTCACGACAAGCATGACATAACTCTATCATCGGACAGTATTCGGGAGATCGCATCTGCAACTACTCCGGCCGTCAATCTGGAGCAAATTGCGCCATCCGAGAGCGAAGGGATAAACCCCGCCACAGAGGCCTCGCTCTCAGCGACGATAGAGTCGGATGCTGACTTTACCCCTCACGAGAGCCGTGTCGCCGAACAACTGGATTCATCTCCGGCCATGGATTCTGAGACGCTTACATCCATGCCCGTCGAACCCGACTGGGCGCCGATCATGGAGTTCACCTTCGCGGATATCTTTCAGCACTCGCCTTTCAGCGATCTGCTAAATACATTAAGGTCTCTCTCCCTGTCAGGAGAACCTTGGCTGAACTATGTTCGGCTAGAATGGGATGCAGATAGTGAAGAAATTCGCTGTGCACCCACCACCCACTTGGTAGCCACTGTCGACGACTTAACCGACATGCTTAACTTCGACTCTGAAGACATCGACGGCATAAACGAAGATGCAGGAGACGAATAGGAACCAGCACCCACAGGGCACCGGACAACCACTTCATCACATGACATACACATGGTGGATACACCAAAAGAGGGCAATGGCGAAGAGACAGTGGAGGATGCCCCCTCCAAGCAACCCAAGCGCCGACGTCAGCGGCGCCGCTCTAAGTCCCGCCATAGCAAAAACAGCGATAACGGCGCAAGAGGAAATAACAGTCCAGTCGACTCTAGAAGAAACGACGACTGCACCACCCCGGTGGCAGAGCACGATCAAGATGCAAACGGCGAACATAGTGTGGATTCGGCGTCCGAACACGGCGACGCCAAGGATAAACCTCATCAAACCCCGTCTGGGGAGGAAAACAGTCCGGACGAAGATGCACACATCATCCCGGAAACGCACTTGGAGCAAGAGAACCTCCGCAGAAGGCTTATTGCCACAGTGAGGAGCCTGAAGAAGCAGAAGCAAAGGCTTAAGGCCTTACAAGATACGCTCAACAGCAGGTGGTACAAAGTGCTCGACAATGAAACAAAATATGGTGGAAGTTACCACACAAACAACTATCCAAAGCGCAAGCTATTACCTGAATTCGACGATGAGTCCTTAGAGCCCACACAACCGAAAAATGATAAGGCCAACTGGCCGGATCCACCACCTTGTGACCGCGATAGAGCGGCTAACAAAGTCGCACATAAGTCAACACACGATCTACGTGAGAACTTTCGCCAAAAATCCGGCGTGACCTGAGCCATTTATGGATCTAGGAAGCGCGCTCCGGCACAAAATCAATACCGAATACTACAACCGTCCGAACACCATGGCATATCCCAATACAGGGGTGCCGCACACCCCCTATGTTTCACCGATGAGGTGCTGGATCACGAATTCCCAGAAGGATTCAAACTAGTGAACATAGAGACATACGACGGGACCACAGACCCTGGAGTCTGGATCAAGGACTTTATCCTCCATATTCATATGGCTCGCGGAGATGATCTCCATGCCATTAAATACTTGCCCCTCAAGCTTAAAGGGCCAGCTCGGCACTGGCTGAAAAGCCTCCCCGAGAACTCAATTGGAAGTTGGGAGGAGCTCGAGAATGCTTTTCGGGCTAATTTTCAAGGGACTTATGTCCGACCTCCGGATGCAGATGATTTAAGTCATATAATCCAACAGTTCGGAGAGTCTGTCCGAAAGCTTTGGAACAGGTTCCTCACCAAGAAGAACCAAATCGTCGACTGTCCGGATGCCAAAGCCTTAGCAGCTTTTAAACACGGTGTCTAAGACAAATGGCTCACCAGACACCTAGGCCAAGAAAAACCGAGAACAATGGCAGCCCTAACAAGCCTCATGACCCGCTTTTGCACGGGCAAAGACAGCTGGTTGGTCCGTAGCAGCACCAGCGACCCAAGCACATCCGAAGTCAGGGATGGCAATGGAAAACCACGACGCAGCAAAAACAAGCGTCGAAATAAAGAAGGTAGCCCAGATAATACGGCGGTAAACGCCGGATTCAGGGGCTCTCGACCAGGTTTGCAGAAAAGGCCTTTCAAAGGCAGCAGACAAGGACCATCTGGCCTAAACAAGATTCTTGACAAGCTCTGTCAGATTCACGGCACCCCCGACAAACTTGCAAATCACACCCACAGAGAATGTTGGGTCTTCAAGCAGGCCGGTAAGCTAAACGCCGAACACAAGGAGGAAGAGACACCAAGCGAAGACGAGGATGAACCTCGCCAGCAAAGCACCGGAGGACAGAAAAAGTTCCCACCAGAGGTTAAAACGGTAAACGTGATCCATGTGACGAAGAGGAGAAGCAAGCATGCACCCCGAGACACACGCGCCATAGAGCTCGTCACCCCTAGGTTCAACCCCTGGTTGGCCTGCCTGATCACTTTTGATCATAGGGATCATGCGACAAGTACCCGGCACTAAGGACTGGCGGCCTTAGTGTTAGACCCAATAATAAACGGGTACCATTTCACACGAGTCCTCATGGACGGCGGCAGTGATCTAAATCTAATATATCAGGACACAATCCGCAAAATGGGGATAGACCCGACACAAATAAGCCACGGTAATACTACCTTCAAGGGAGTAACACCAGGCCAAGAGGCCCATTGTACGGGCTCTCTACTGCTAGAGGTTGTATTCGGTTCTCCCAATAACTTCTGAAGCGAAAGGTTAACTTTCCACGTCAATCCGTTCCGAAGTGGTTATCAAGCACTACTCTGAAGAACGGCTTTCACTTGTTTTAATGCAATACCGCACTATGCTTTTATCAAGCTTAAGATGCCCGGTCCACGCGGCATCATCACAGTTAGCGGAAATACCGAACGTTTTTTACGTGCGGAAGAGGATGCGGCGGCTTTAACAGCCGCGAACTAGATGACCTCACCAACCAGAAAAAATGACAGGTCGTCAAGACCACGGACACGGTTAGACGAGTCCGGTGCTCCACCACATATACATGAGATTGGTTTGATGATCAAACCCTCATAGACGATACCAGGGGCTTCCCGCGTGTAATCAGGGCCAGCCCGGCTCAACTTGACTTCTCTTGAATTTCGATAGTTCATTGATAATAACCAATTCTTTTT
Source organism: Triticum aestivum (assembly GCF_018294505.1). Taxonomy (NCBI): domain Eukaryota; kingdom Viridiplantae; phylum Streptophyta; class Magnoliopsida; order Poales; family Poaceae; genus Triticum; species Triticum aestivum. Next base: position 350,092,546 of record NC_057794.1, read on the forward strand.
TTGGCATGACAACTTTCACCTAAGTTCTTTCCTTTTACAGATGACAATCGTGCTACACCCGTCCAGGACACGGCACAACGGAGACACATGCGCAGATGTGCAGCAGGGACCCACCCAAAGGTTTCTTTTTAGATTAAGACCCTGCGTAAACCTTTTTTACTGTCTCTTTGCTCACATCCTTCGGATACTCCACACAACCGAGAAGGATGCTGACGTTATTGGCATGTGGCCACGTCAGGATATTGCATGTACCTGGACACATGGGGTTTATTATTAAGGGCATTGTTTAGCCCGGTATATGTTATAAAGACCAAACACCTTACGGAGTGTTCAGCGTCGCGAGTTTGGCCCTATATGCATCAGCTCCGAATCATGTCTTTGGTCAAATGTTGGGTTTGCCCAGCTCCCACGTTTTGGTACCTTATGTTCCGTTATATCGGCTAAGGTAGCACTGGAAGAACTACTGTGATTGTGCCCTAGTTCATCCGGATGAGCACCTCAGTAGAGAAAGCCGAAAACTGACTGTCATGATATAGCGAGAGACTGGTCAACCACTCGATGACTCAGCGGAATCTTCGGGATTCCTCCGCATTAACGAAGGGCTATTTCCCGGTCATGTGCGTACGTGTCCCGTATTCGAACGAGCGCAGAAGTACCAGGGCTATATAGTAGCCCCACCGTCAAACTCCTATGCCTAAGTGAAAGTGTTAAAGCATTATAGTCTGATTGCCTCGTTCGCTGTGCTACCACCTCCTTAATGGACCAAGACGTTGGATCAAGTGTGGATACGCGTTTTCGACGAACACCCCCGCATTATATGTGTGGGGGCGTAAGCCGACGACTGCAAACTTTCAGGTTATATACATATATAAATAAACGGCCGCACAGGAGGCATCATAGTACTTTCGGGCAAAAGTATAAATACAACCTTGATAACTCAATAAAATATTGTTTTTACAATTGAAGTACATGTCACTAGAACATAATATTCTTCGAGCATTGAGCCTCTATCGAACGAGCGCCTTCAAGAAATTCTTCAAAGTAGTGCTCGGCAGCCACTCGGCCTACGGCCGAACCCTGTGTCACAATAGTGGTGGCCTCCATCTCCGCCCAGTATGTCTTGACATGGGCAAAGGCCATCCACGCACCCTCTATGCACGCTGATCTCTTAATAGCATCGATGCGCGGCACAACACCAAGGAATTGTTGCACTAAACTAAAATAGCTATTCGGCCTTGGCCCTCCCGGCCACAGATGATCCACAACGGACTTCATGGCAAGTCCGGACAACCTATGGAGCTCGGCCCACTCGGCCATTCTCTCATTCAACAGCAGCGAACGGACTGGAGCATGAAACTGTGTCCAGAAGAGCTTTTCCACTTCATGATCTTTCTGATCCTTGAAGTACTCGGCCGCATCAGTAGCACTTGCAGCCAAATCCATGTAGGCGTCCGCAAAACTAAATAGTCGGTCAAGAGGAGCATACTTCGGATCTCCGAATTTAGTCCGCAACAAGAAGGGCTTCCCAGACACGATATCTGCAGCTTGATGCAGCTCCTCCTTCATCGCTCTAATTTTGGAGCGGGCTTCCTTGGCAGCTACTAGGGCCTTCTCCAGGTCCGTCGCCCTCACTCGGCTTTCTTCTTCAAGAAGCTAGTAACGGTCAGCGGCATCTTTTAACTCTACAGCCGTTTTGGCCATTCTTTCCTTGCTCTCGCAATGCGCGGCCTGTTCGGCCCTCAACTCTTTCGCCGCCTTTAGAGCGGCCGCATTGCTACTCCTTGCTTGTTCCTTGGCTCGGGCAAGATCCGCCCGAAGGGTCTCCATGGTGGAAGCTCCATATGCAGTCACAACATATTAAAGATACTAGCATCATGCTCCTCTTATTATGTGATGATCACCAGAGAAATTACTTACCCTATGCCTCGTCAAGCCGCTGGTTGACAAGCATGATATCGGCATCGGCCGCATCAAGTTGCCGCTTTAGCTCGGTAAACCCATCAGTTCGGCTAGCCACCGGAGCCTCAGCCACCTGCACATAAATACAGTCGGGTTATTACCTGGGAATATGATCCTTGGGTTGCCGCCATTCTCGGCGACAACTAGAGTCTCAGGGGCTACTATCTGCATAGGGCACACCTAACGTGTGCGGTACTATCAAAAACATACACTATTTCACGTACCTCAAAGCCTTTCAGCAGACTCATAAAAGGCTCCATGCAATCCGCTTTCAGCGGATGAAATCCTTTCAATTACCATACCCATGAGCGTACGATGCGCTTCCGAGACGGCCGCTTGCCCCAGAAGATCCTTCAGTGCGTCCGACCGCACACTGTATGGTTCCAGACTCTTGCTGCAACTCTCCTTACGAGCCGGATACTGGGGATTCCGGGTAGCCAAAGGGTTATCCTCTGGCCTTGGCGGATCCGGAGATACCCTCCGCGACGACACTTCAGGGTCGCCCGCCTCATGAGGCGGGGTGTTAGGGGGAGGCATTTTGCTCTCCATCATCTTCGGAAGAAGACCCCCCAAAGACGAACTCTGTCGAGAAGGGCTACGATCCGGACTACAATTTATAAGCATCGGTTATTATCTTCGGAAGTAAGGTAGGATATTTTCACTATTAAGTACTTTTTGATTACTTACAGCTCGGTAGAGGGCTGATCCCCGCGCGAACATTGTGCGGGAAGAATACCCCCCGAGGCAGGACCCTCTGGCGAAGATTTCTTCTCCCGTTTGGAAACCTTAGTTTTCGGATCTTCAGAGGTAGTCCTCTTCCTTCCCCGGGGAGAGAGAATGTCAGGCACTTCCCCTGTTTATCCTCCCTCGCAGAGCCGCTCATTCCCCCAGTTGGAATGAGTAGCGAGTGAGGCCTGCTTTCGCCCTCTTTAATCCCCCCTTCATCTTCCTTTAAGGGTACCAGATAAGGCGCCGGCTCAAGCATCTTGTCCAATATCAGATTGTCCAAGCCCTCAGGAAGGGGGGCCGAACACCTGATCATCTTCGCCTTTGTTATCCAGTCCTGGTCAAAGAGCGACTCTTTAGAATGATGCCATGATAAATAAAAGGACAGCGGGTTCGGCCATGGGATTACTTACTTGGGTAGCATGGCGGTTGCAGCTCAAACCCGCATCCTCGGTGGTGTCCGGACACTCTATTTGGGGTCCGAAGAATGATTTATACATCTCTTCGAGCATCATGCCGAGGAAATGTTGAATAGCTCACGGTCCTTCCGGGTTGAATTCCCACATACGGAGGGGCCGACGTTTGCAAGGCTGGACTCGACAAACTAGCATAACTTGCATTACCATAACCATACTGAAATCTCTCTCAAAGAGATCTCGGATACGGCTCTGCAATATTGGCACGTCCTTTGCTGGACCCCAGCTCAGCCCCCTGCTGATCCATGACATCAGTTGCGATGGAGGGCCCAAGCGAAAGGTGGGGGCGGCTATCCACTTGGCACTTCGGGGAGCTGTGATGTAAAACCACTCCCGCTGCCACAATCTGGACACCTCTGGGAAGGAACCCTCTGGCCATGGAGCATCAGCGATTTTTCTTATTAAGGCACCTCCGCACTTTGCGTGTCGCCCCTGGGTCATCTTCGGCTTCACATTGAAGGTCTTGAGCCACAGGCCGAAGTGAGGGGTAATGCGGAGGAAGGCCTCACATACGACAATAAATGACGAGATGTGAAGAAGGGAATCCGGGGCCAGATCATGGAAATCCAGCCCATAATAGAACATAAGACCCCTAACAAAGGGATCCAGAGCGAGGCCAAGTCCTCGGAGGAAGTGGGAGATGAACACGACACTCTCGGTGGGTTCGGGAGTAGGGATGACCTGCCCTCGGGCAGGCAGCCTATACGAAATTTCAGCGGTCAGATATCTGGCCTCTCTCAGCTTCTTGATGTCCTCCTCTGTGACAGAGGAAGGCATCCATCGACCTTGAAGGTTGGATCCGGACATAGTTGAAGGTCTGAAGTGCCTGACCTGAGCTTTGAGTGCTAGAACTCGAGGCGGGGGAAGGATTCGATTGAGCACGAGAGAGAAAAAAGAAAAGTCCTCGTCCTCTTTATAAAGAGGGTGAATATCAAGCGTCCTCCTTGTGGTCGTTTTGGACTTGCCTAAGATCTAGGAGTCATACCAGCAGGCACGGTTGGGTTACCCACATCCGTATAGATAAGAATCCCGTAATAAGGGGGACATGATCTCTGCTTTGGCAAGACGTGATAGAAAAACCGCCTCGCAATATGCACAGTGCTGGTTGGAAAAAAACGGTTCAGATAAGGACCAGGCCATGACGTGATGTTGTGCTACCAAAACGTGTCAGTAGATTAGATTTATGGAAATATTATTCTCTCTATGGTGGAGTGTGGAACTTGTTTTGCAGAACCGGACACTATCCTTGTGTTCAAAAATCATCCATGAAGTATTTGGAGAAAAACCGCCTTGCAATGCCGAAGACAATATTGCGCGCCGGACTCATCGTCATTGAAGCCTGGTTCAGGGGCTACTGAGGGAGTCCTGGATTAGGGGGTCTCCGGGTAGCCGGACTATATCCTTTGCCGGACTGTTGGACTATGAAGATACAAGATTGAAGACTTCTTCCCGTGTCCATATGTGACTCTACTTGGCGTGGAAGGCAAGCTAGGCAATACGGATATGTATATCTCCTCCCTTGTAACCGACCTTATGTAACCCTAGCCCCCTCCGGTGTCTATATAAACTGGAGGGTTTAGTCCATAGGATAACATATAATCATACCATAGGCTAGCTTCTAGGGTTATCCTCTACGATCTCGTGGTAGATCAACTCTTGTAATACTCATATCATCAAGAACAATCAAGCAGGACCTAGGGTATTACCTCCATCAATAGGGCCCAAACCAGGGTAGACATCGTGTCCCCTGCCTCCTGTTACCATCCACCTTAGACGCACAGTTCGGGACCCCCTACCCGAGATCCGCCAGTTTTGACACCGACACCTGGAGCTTCCGAAAGCTGGCGCCCATGGCTTGGAGAATCCGCTCCTCCCAAGAATAGTCACCGCCGGTGCTTGGCTCATCAACGACCTCAAGCCTGGCGGCGGCGAGCACCTCCTCGTTGAACACCTCTCCCTCGATGGGCGCCCTGGAGCTCGACACCCCTAGAAGGTGGATGAAAAGGTCATTACTCACCCTCAGGTACCTGCTGGAGCCAGAGGCAGCGGAGGAGGAAGGTTGGTTATCAGTCACCTCCTCCTCGGCAGCGGGCTTCCCGGCCTCCCCGGCAGGCCCCTTGCCGGCCTCCACGGCAGTAGCCTTGCCGGGCTCCCCGGTAGGCCCCTTGGCAGCGTCCTCAGCCACACCCTTGGCGGCCTCCTCGGTGGCAATCTTGTCGGCCTCCGCCTCGGCGGCCTTGGTGACGTCCTCGATGACGGTGTCTATGTCCTCCTGGTCCGCCGATGGAGGATCTGGACATCGAGAAGGGGATGAAGCGAAGCCAAGATAAAGCTTCAGAAAGAAGAAGAAAGGGCAGGGATGAGAGGCAAATAATGTACCCGTGCCAGGCTGGGAAGAAGTAGCCCCTTCCTCGCCAACATTTGGCGCCAAAGTGGAGCCGCCAGCGCCCAAATTATCCTCCTCCTCCATGTGCATGGGCTCGGTGCTTGGCGCCCTTGCCGGGGACACCCCTCGGGGCGGCGTGGTTGACGGAGGCGGCATGTTGGGGGTAGCCCTTAGTGCCTCCTCCTGCTGCTGTCCCCCTCCTGCGATCACGGCAACGTTAGTACCAAGAATCATACCCATGACACACGTTGACGAAGGCTGTGCCGGGGGCTGCTATCCAGGCTGCTCACCACCACCAGTGGCACCTTAGAGGTACCCGCCGGGGGCTGGCCGCCCGCCGAAGACCTAGCCCTCTTCACCCTCTGGGCCAGTGTCTCCGTATCCCAGCCAAGATGAAGCCAAGCCAAGAAAAGAGATACGGCCCGTAGGGACGGAGATGACAAGAGTTAAAGCACTTACTCGTCCTCCGTTTCTTCTTCCACTGCCTTCCTCTTCCTCCTCGGGCTAAGAAGACCTCCGTGTCGTCACCTACTGGAGGAGGGGAAGCAGGTGGAGTTGGGGACCGCTTAGACGAAGAAGAAGCAGATGCTTTCTTCTTCGCCACCGCAGCCTTCACCAATTTCTTCGCTGCCGCGGCCCATGTTTGGCGCGCGGGCGTCTCCTGGGCTTGCTGGGGTGGCATGGCCCTGCAGGCCGAACCGACATGCCGGAGCTGGCCTATCGCAGGACTCGCCCTTTCCCCGTGGCTGGGAGCTCGACAGATTCAGCCTCCTCTACGGATGGCTCGTCGTCGTCGTCGTCTCCAATAAGAGGAGCCCCGGTGCCGGCGCTGCTGGCCTCCCCAGCGAACTCCGCCCACTGGGCGAGCTCCTTCTCCTCTATGGCCACCAAGGCTTTGTCCTCCACACCGCCGGTGCTGCCGGCCTCCCTGGCGAGCTCCGCCTCCGCCGCCCTGGCGGCGATGTTGCCCAGCTCCGCCTGGGTGGTGTCCTGGACGAGCCACGGCTCCTCGTGGATGTACTTCTCCTATAGGGTTTCAAAAAACTCCTGCACTTGATCCTCCGGCGGCTCGGCCCAATTCGGGACGAGGCTGTGCGCGTTGAACTCTGGCATCATGGCGATGATGTTGCTTCAACGCGAGTTATTGCAAAGCGGGACCACCCCGCCGGAAACCCAAACAAGGGCCCTTTGGCGACCTTGCTGGCCTTCGCAGCCTTGCCAGAACTCTCGGCCTTGCCGTCGTGGTTCACGTCAAGCTCGAAGAGCTGCTGGCAGAAGTGAGCATGTGCCAACTCGGTGAAGTTGTGGTCGAGGCCGGGGCGGGGTCGCATGATGTCCGCCGCGTTCGTGAAGAGCTAGGCCAGCCTCCCCTTGTTATGCAGCGGAGCGATTCGGCGGCGGATGAAATCCGCCCCGGTCATCTCAAGGGTGAGCCCGACCACGGTGAGGCAAAGAATCCTGGTGGTGACGACCGTGAGCTTCGCGTCATCGGCATCGACACTGCTCCAGTCGTTTCCATGAACCGGCGGCGCCTGGCGAACCCGACAGAACTCTTGTGGATCCTCCTCTTCAATCCAGCAACACCGGACCCGCCACTCCTCCCACCTCTCCTTCTGAGCGCCCTCCTAGTATGTCCCCTTGGACCTCGAGATCCAGGTGACACAACCGGAGATGGCGCCTCCCTACTAGATCTGAGGGAAGAAGTAGTGGCAGAAGAGCGTCGTTTTGGGATGCACTCCGGCGAAGCCCTCGCAGAGGTGGGCGAAAAGAGCCATGCACGCCATGGGATTTGGGGTGAAATCCAGGAGGTGGAAGCTGAAGGTATGCATGATGTCATTGAATAAATCAGAGAAGGGGGGCAGAGGGCGCATGAGAAGTAATCGATGAAGAACGGATACCGGTTCGGGGCGGCTTTGCCGCAGTTGGCGGGGATGACGCGTGTGGCAGGATGCCCCATCGTCTCTCCCCCCGCCTTGACCCCCCACAGCGGCCTGAAGGTGTCCCAAAGGTGGGCCGCGTCGACCATCGAGGGAAAGTAGGCGAGCTCCGTCCCCCGCGCCGCCAACTCATTCTCCGGCGGCTCCGCCCCTCCGGCGTTCTTGGCCGCTCCCTTGCCCTTGCCAGTCTTGGGTGCCACGGCGGCTGCGAAAAGTGGAAGGGAAAGGGCAGGGAAAGTGCAGCATCGGCGAGCAGGGGCTTGAGGAGGAAGAAGGAAGGAACGGTGGCTCTGAGATTGGAGAACACACAGGGGGTAAATGAGCAGCGTGCCCACGGCCGTTTCCTTTTTAGGGGAAGGCACGGGCTGCCTCTTTACCATGATGTGACGCATGCGTGCGGAAACCGCCCCACCCATGACCCCCGCGTCACGCACGACCGCCCACATCGCGCGTTCAATGCAAGTCATGGGGAAGCGCAGCGAACGAGAAGTTACTGCGGTAAAATCCGCCCCACCTACCCGCGCACCATTCTGGGCCTAGCCCAACAACGTGGCGCGCTTATGTGTGGCCCAGGCCCGGGGGATCCTGTCGGTGTACAAAAGTAGGGGCTCTTCTTTTGACCCCTTTACTTGTGCACGGGCAGTCAGAGCCGCGCGCCACGGCCATACTTAGCCGGGTAGAGGAGGGAAGCCAGAGAGAAGCCGAAGTACGAGACAACCAAGGCAACGCCAAGACCAGAAGCGCAGGAGAATAAGAGGGTGAGGTGGACTCCCTCGGCAAGATCCTTGCAGAGGCAACCTCCGCAGCCCCGTCAAGAGACTTGCCGGGGCAACTTGCCCGATGCAAGCGGAGTGAGCCACCCTAGAGCCCACAAGCTCCAACCTAACAAACTACGTTGGAACCAAGGCTCATGAGGCGCCTCTGTGGTGTCATGCAAATCTTCGTCAAAATCATAAACATATGAGATCAGATGAGGACCAGAAGATGGCGACCCTCGGTGGAATCCTAGCCGAGGGAATCCACAAGGCCCCCGGCAAGACCCTTGCCGGGGACGACTACAACACCATGGCAGTACCCTTGCCGAGGGCATCAGCAGGGCCACTACCAGGCCCGCGCCAGCCAAGGCTCCACCATCGTCCCCAAGCAGCTGCTAGCTCAACCAGTTGGGCAAGCACCTGCCTGGCGACGGGCGGCCTCTACACCGACTTAGCAGGCACCTGCGTGGCGGCATGCGACCCTTCATGAAGGCTCCACTACCGTGCCAGGCCAGCAGCCAACCAACATGGCGCCATGATGCCTCATCAGCTCGGACGCGTGTCGAGGCTAGGCAAGATGGCGACAGCTGGGAGGTGCTTTCTAATACGTCCATTTTTCATCATGCTTTTATATTGATATTTATTGCATTATGGGATGTTATTACACATTATGTCACAATACTTATGCCTATTCTCTCTCATTTTACAAGGTTTATATAAAGAGGGAGAATGCCGGCAGCTGGGATTCTGGGCTGGAAAAGGAGCAAATATTAGCGACCTATTCTGCATAGCTCGAAAAGTCCTGAAACTTCAGGGAAGACGTTTTCCAAATATATAAAAAATACTGAGAGCAAGAACTTCACCAGGTGGGCCACACCCTGCCCACGAGGGTGGGGGCGCGCCCTACCCCCTGGGCGCGCCCCCTACCTCGTGGGCCCCCTGGTGGACCTCCAGTGGCCATCTTCTGCTATATGAAGTCTTTCGATGGGAAAAAAAATAAGAAGCCATCTTCTCAAACGAAACTCCGCCACCACAAGGCGGAACCATGGCGGAACCAATCTAGGGCTCTGGCGGAGCTGTTCTGCCAGGGAAACTTCCCTCCCAGAGGGGAAAATCATCACCATTGTCATCACCAACACTCCCCATCAACATCTTCATCAACACCATTTCCTCTCAAAACCCTAGTTCATCTGTTGTATCCAATTCTTGTCTCCAAGTCCGGGATTGGTGCTAGTAGGTTGCTAGTAGTGTTAATTACTCCTTGTAGTTGATGCTAGTTGGTTTAATTGGTGGAAGATCATATGTTCAAATCCTATATGCATATTAATACCCCTCTGATTATGAACATGTTTATGCTTTGTGAGTAGTTCCTTTTGTTCCTAAGGACATAGGAGAAGTCTTGCTATTAGTAGTCATGTGAATTTGGTACTCGTTCGATATTTTGATGAGATGTATGTTGTCTCTCCTCTAGTGGTGTTATGTGAACGTCGACTACATGACACTTCACCATTATTTGGGCCTAGAGGAAGGCATTGGGAAGTAATAAGTAGATGATGGGTTGCTAGAGTGACAGAAGCTTAAACCCTAGTTTATGCGTTGCTTCGTAAGGGGCTGATTTGGATCCATATGTTTCATGCTATGGTTAGGTTTACCTTAATACTTTTGTTGTAGTTGCAGATGCTTGCAATAGAGGTTAATCATAAGTGGGATGCTTGTCCAAGTAAGGGCAGTACCCAAGCACCGGTCCACCCACATACCAATTTATCAAAGTACTGAACGAGAATCATATGAGCGTGATGAAGACTAGCTTGACGATATTCCCATGTGTCCTCGGGAGCGCTTTACATCATATAAGAGTTTGTCCAGGCTTGTCCTTTGCTACAAAAGGGATTGAGCCACCTTGCTGCACTTTATTTACTTTTGTTACTTGTTTCTCATTACAAATTATCCTGTCATAAAACTATGTGTTACCACTTATTTCAGTACTTGCAGAGAATACCTTGCTGGAAACCGCTTATCATTTCCTTATGCTCCTCATTGGGTTCAAGACTCTTACTTATCGAAAGGACTATGATAGATCCCCTATACTTGTGGGTCATCATTCCCTGGCATCCCAGATGAAGCAAGGAGGGCACGTCGGCAACGCATTAAATGCGTTTGTCCGACGGTCCTAGAGGATAGACTCATCCACTATAGACCTTTCCACCTCCTGTGTGCCACTGTGGGAACCCCTTTTTCTATAAAAGGGGGCCCGAGGCGACCAGGAGGGGGATTCGGCTCTTTTGGGCAAAGTTGCACCCCGTAGCTAGCTCAAGAACACAAGAACACTCAAATACATCCACCAAAGCAGGACTAGGGTATTACGCATCTTCGCGGCCCGATCCTAGGTAACAATCCGTGTGCTTCCTGTTAGACCCGCTCTTTGCACAACCTCGTGCTCGCCAACCGTAGAAGGGATCTCAGTGACCCCATAGGTGTCATTTCCACCGACAAGACTATCAAAGGATGGAGGCCCAAAGAGATCCTAGTGAAGGATCTCCAAAGGCCTCTTTGAGTAAATGATAGTCGTGGGAGGGTGAGCCTTCTCATGTAGCTTTCCTTCAATGCAAGCACTACAAGCACGATCTTTGGCAAAGCTAACATTTTTTAGTCCACGGACATGGTCCCCCTTGAGAATACTTTGCAAAGATCTCATATTGACCTGGGCTAAACAGCGATGCCAAAGCCATCCCACGTCAACTTTAGCCATTAGGCATGTTGCGGTCTTAGTGGGTCGCTCCGAAAAGTTAATCACATAAAGATCATTGTCGACATGCCTAACAAAGGCTACTTTAAGAGTCTTGCTCCACAAGAGGGCCACGGAATCAATATCAAAGAAAGTGGCAAAGCCCATGATTGCAAGTTGATGAACGGAAAGTAAATTGTATGCAAGGGACTCAACAAGCATGACCTTCTCGATCGTGCGATCATGAGAAATGACAACCTTGCCAAGTCCCAATACCTTAGAGGACGAGGCATCACCCCACTCGACATTGGTGCACATAGATGGAATCTTGTGCACATCCACCACCAAGTCCTTACTTCCGGTCATATTGTCGGGGGTTGGGTGCGACATATGCCAATGGATGGCTTATCATGGTGGGGGCGAGTAGAACGTCGCCGGTGCATGGAAACGGGATGAGGCGTAGACATGAACGCTGGCATACTTTACCCAGGTTCGGGGCTCTCCTAGGAGATAACACCCCTAGTCCTGCTCTGCAGGGTCTCCGCGTGATCACTAAGGCAAAGTGAATACAAGGGCGCTCCTTGAGCTGTATGCTGAAGGTAGGAGAAGGCAGGGCTAGATCTCTCCTCCTTTTATGATCTGGTCTAGTTCCAATGGATCGGAACCCCTTTGCATGGGTGCCCTGGGGGGTTTATATAGGCCTAGCCCTCGGGGGTACAATGGTAAACCGACTGGGCATAGGGCCCAGCCATCAGTCTCTTCGCCTGCCGGCCCTTCCGCCGATCGCTGGGGCCCGCTGACTGGTGGGCCCCGCCGACTGGTCTGGTACAGAGCCGACAGGCCGTACCTGCCGCTTGCGGGTCTTGCCGGCTGCTGATTACTGTAGTTGTGCTTCTAATGACATGGGCTTGGTCATGGGGTCATGGCTACAGCCCCGCTGTCTGGCGGGTGATCACTCTAGCTACTTCATGTCTCGTATGGTTAATGGTGTCGTGAACCCATGGGAGGGGCAGGCCGACTCCCGGGGGCCGGCTCCCTACGGGTCCGATTGGTGGCGCTCTTGCCGTCTTCTAGACTCTCGCTGACCGGTAGGGCCCGTCGTCCATGGACCGTACTGACAGGCCATCGTGGGCACAGGACTCCGCCCACTGTTGCTGATGTCAGGGATGGCATGGCAATAGTGCTGCGCCAGAAGGAGATCTCCGTTGGTACAGCGCACTGTGGCCTAGCCATCTCCTGGAAAAGGGGAGGGAGTGGGCTTCACTGTTGCCACTCCCTGTCCCATCCCCCTGATGAGGGCACGAGCTTTGTTGGTGCCGTGGGCTGACTCCCCGTAGCCGGCTTCTCTGGAAGCTGCCAGGCGGGCAGTCCTCCGGTCTTGACCTCGCCTCCAGGACTCGGCTACATGCGGGCAGCCGACTGTTTCTTCAGCCGTCCTCCAGTAGGCGGCTCTTCATCTGACGTCTCGAGGGGCGTAGTCAGCCCCGATGTCTTGAAAGGTTTTGGGCCTCGGGTTAGCCTACCTGTAGCCCATTACTCCCACACATATGATTAGTGGCTCCACTATTGAGCAACCATGACCCCCCATCGGAAGAAAACACGTACAAGAGATCAATGCTTGGTTTTAGGTACCCATTTTGTAATGGGTCCTTTGATGTTAGTGATAAGGGTCTCATGAACCCAAGTAGACCATTCAATGTACTCATAAGGAGAACCAACAAATTTAGCATAAACATGCCCATCACTAGCACGTCATAACACATAGGAAGGGTTAAAGTCGCCAGCTTTGTTGGAAGGGGTGGCATTGCTCTTCTTGACACCACCACCCTTCACATTGTTCTTCTTCTCCTTAGAGGCACCCTCTCCCTATTTGACAAAAGTTTGCATGAGAGGAGGAGGTCATTTGGTCTTGTCATTCTTCTTCTTGTTCTTGGCCTTGGGTGCGAACCCAATCCCTTCCTTGGCCACAACTTCCTTTTGATTGCTCAAAAGGTCGTTGAGGTTCTTCTCACCTTGTATGCATGACACAAGGCCTTTCTCAAATTGCTCCTTCAACTTTGCAGTCTCCTCGATAAGATGCACATGCTCACAACAAGGGTTAGTAGCATTTGCATTATCAATTAAGACCATATGAGGAAAAGTGGCTTTCTCCTTGGTTAGCTTCACTTGGAGTTGATCATGAGACTCTTTAAGGCTAGCATGAGTAGCCTTCAAGGCCTTGTGAGCCTTGTAAAGTATATCAAACTCCTCCTTGAGTCTAGCAAGATCAACCCCAAGTTTGGCTTTCTCAGAATTTAGCACACGAGATACAACAAGAGCATGATCAAGATCTTTCTTCAATTTAGCATGGTCATCGTTGTGTGACTCCTCAAGAGCCAAACGATGACCTCGCTCTTCCCAAAGATCATTAGAGAGATCCAATATCTCATCGACATAGTCACGACTATGCCCCTCCATCTTAGAGATGGTGTCTTCGTGAGCCTTGATCATGTCATTGGCTTCACCAAGTTGTTCCAAGAGAGGAACTAAGTGCTTCTTGGATTTACCCTTGAGCTTACTCATAAAGGACTCAAATTGATTCTCCTCCATGTTAGACCCCCCACTTTCATCAATGCAATCCATCAAAGAAGGATGAGTAATGTTGGTAGTTTTGATGTTGGGGGTTACCTTGTTGGTGGCTTTAGCCATGAGGCACTTGGCGGTGATGTTCTCATTTGGTGAGTTGAAGAGAGACACCCGTGGAGTTATCGCAATGGCAATGGAGGCCATGGCAACCGACTCACCATCTTCATTATCATCATCATCCTCATTGTACTCTTCTTGTTCCACCAACCCCTTGGGAGGACTCTTCTTGGTAAAGTTGCTCTTGTTGGGGAAGGACTTGGCCTTGTATTTTCGGATAAGCTTGCCACCGTTGTCTTCCCTCTTCTCATATGGACACTCCGCAACAAAGTGGCTCACATTGCCACAATTATAGCAAGTCCTCACTCATTGCTTTCTATTCGCGCCACTTGAGTTATTCTTGTTGAAGTTGGGCCTTGAGTTCTTCTTGCTCCAAAATTTCCTTGAAGCGAGAGCCATGTGCTCATGATAAGCATATTTTGTATCTTTGGGGTTGCTCTCCTCTTCTTCCTCTTCATCCTCTTCTTCCACACTAACATTGGCCTTCAAAGCAAGGTTGGGCTTCTTAGCTCTTTGAGAACGCAACACCGCATTGTCGGTGGTCTTGTCCAAGATCCTCATTGCCACAAAATCATCCAACACTTCACTTGAGGACAAGGTGTGGAAGTCCGGTCTTTGACGGATGACGGAGGACATGGCCTTGTGATAAAGCATCATGGCCTTGAGGAACTTGCGCTTGATCCAATTTTCATCCATATCCTTGCTCCCATGATCTCGGAGAGAGACTGCGAGAGTGGTTAACCTCCGATAAAGCTCACGAGGTTCTTCATCTTCGTTCATTGCAAACTCACCAGCTTCATCTTGCACCACTTCATAGTTGGAGCATTGAATGCTTGCGCTTCCCTTGTAAAGGGAAACAACATGGTGACATGCTTCCTTGTCCATGGTGAAAGGTCGAATATGCAAGATCTTCAGATGGAATTGCATCTTGGATGATGAAGAGAGCATTCTCGTTGAATTGATGATCCGTGGCTTCTCTAGGGGTGAAGTTTCTTAGGTCATGCGGATAGAAACCTTGCTCAATGATTCTCCAAAGGTTAGTATTAACATGGTTTAAATGACGTTTAAAGCGATATACCCAAGCATCATAATCCTCATTTTTCACAATCTTAGGAAGAGGACCGACATGATTTAAATGAGTGGAGGGAATAGGTCCTCCATAGATAGGAGGTTCCACATGGGCAAAGATGCCACTACCCTTTCTACCGCTAGACAAAGGAGCTTTCTCACTAGTAGCTTCCCCCTTGTCGGAGTTAGCATCCGTCACCTTGTTAGTGGGATCGACCACTTCCAACGGTGCGGTGGATAATTTGAGACCATCAAGAAAGTTCTTAAACATGCCTTTGACCTCGGCCGTCATGGAGGTTTTCAATGTGTCGAGAGCCACATTGAATTCCTCACGTGAGACCGAGGTTTCCCCATCGACCGTAGACGAGGATGGAATCACACCGGGGTGCTCCTCCTCACCGTCTACAGTGTCAATCATACTCTTCGGACGACAAAGTCCTTAATAAAGAGACGAGGCTCTGATACCAATTGAAAGGATCGATATAGTTGACTAGAGGGGGGTGAATAGGCAACAACCAATTTTTAGCTTTTCTTTACCAATTTAAACTTTGCATCAAAGTAGGTTGTCTAGATAAGCAACTAGGTGAGCAACCTATATGATGCAACAATAATAAGTACACAAGAAAGCAAGGAAAGTAACACAAGATAAGCTTGCACGAGTAAAGGGACGAGATAACCAAGAGTGGAGCCGGTGAAGACGAGGATGTGTTACCGAAGTTCCTTCCCTTTGAGAGGAAGTACATTGCCGTTGGAGTAGTGTGGAGGTACAATGCTCCCCGAAAAGCCACTAGGGCCACCGTATTCTCCGCACGCCCTCACACAATGCGAGATGTCGTGATTCCACTATTGGTGCCCTTGAAGGCGATGACCGAACCTTTACAAACAAGGTTGGGGAAATCTCCACAACTTAATTGGAGGCTCCCAACAACACCACGAAGCTTCACCATAATGGAGTATGGCTCCGCGATGACCTCAACTGTCTAGGGTGCTCAAACACCCAAGAGTAACAAGATCGGTGAGGGATTAGTGGGGGAATCAAATTTTTCATGGTGGATGTGTAGATCGGGGCCTTCTCAACCAATCCCTAGGAAATCAACAAGTTTGATTGGCTAGGGAGAGAGATCGGGCGAAAATGGAGCTTAGAGCAGCAATGGAGCTTGGGGTGGAAGAGGTAGTCAACTCGGAGAAGAAGACTCCCCTTTTATAGTAGAAGAACAAATCCAAGCATTATCCATCAACTCAGCCTGCGACGCACGATACTACCGCACCAGAGATGCGGTACTATCGCCAGGGCTCGTGGTACTACCGCAAGGCACTACGGTACTACCACTGGCGCAGCAGTAGCTAAACCAGCCCTGATGCGTTGAAGCAGAGGACGGTAGAACCGCTGGTGTGGTACTACCGCTCCCCCTTGCAGTACTACCGGAAGGCAGGGATAGTCTAGATTGAGAAGGCACGGACATATAAAAATACATCCGCGGCAACTTCCGCTGAGTTTAGATCTATGCAAAAATCCTACACGGTACTATCGCAAGCCAGGAGCGGTACTACCGCGTAGGGCGCGGATATAAAAAATTACATCCGCCCCTACCTCCGCTCGTGCTGCTGAGCCTGGCCTGAGGCCACAGTACCGCGTCCGAGAAGCGGTACTACCGTGAGCACCTGTGGTACTATCGCGCCCAAGTCCGGTAATACCGCAGGGGCCTGCGGTACAACCGCTCTGAGGAGCAGTACTACCGCATGCCCCAGTTCAGAAACACTAGAAGTCCTTCCTTTTGCAGAGATACGGAGAACGGAGGATGCTCCAATGAGTCAAAGGAAAGGTGGTGCAAAAGGAACAGATGTGTACGTGTTGATTCCACCCAAACCTTTCCAACGCGGACCCCCTCTTAATAGTACGGCTTTCCTATGACTCAAATCCACCGAAAAGAAACGTAGAGAAACACCGTCTTCAATAGTCTTCGAGGGGTACCAAATCGTCTTGTGCCTAGACATGATATATCTGAAAATGCTCAATGCACACGATTAGTCCGCAAAAGCATTGTCATCAATCACCAAAACTACTAAGGGATAAATATGCCCTTACAGAGGCTATTATAGGTGTTGCGTCACCTAATTATTGGGCCATGCTCATGTAATTTTGAGATACTTAAGTATAGGTTGTTTTCAGAGTCCGTATGTGTGAGGAAACAAGAGTTAGGATTGGTTTCGGACCCCTCCTCCAAGGGCCATGAAATTCCCCCTCTTCCTCCATATATACAGCCCTTAGGGCGTCTTTTAGACTTTGGGTTTTGTTTAGATTAAAAGTTTGCCATAGCTGTGACTTCGCGTGCTTCGTTTGTGTTCAACGACCAGACAAAGGTCTCACAGAACCCCACCTTCATCAATAAAGCTTTCATCCTATATTCGCAATATCCAGATTGCAATCTTAGTTTCTTGCTTGTTGTTCGTTTGCTTGCGGGAAATAGACCTTCGTGGTCAGGTTGATCGTGCTCCGGCATGGTTAATAACCTCTCGGAGTTGGTTTAGCGATTGCTAAGGTGCAACGTCTTTGAACGTTCATAGTCGGATCGTCAAAGTCTACTCCTCCGAAATGATAATCATCATCTTGTCGACAGAAGGGACACCTCCTCCATATGCAGGGGGGTCGAGCGAGGTCCTGCGGTGGCGTTGCTGCACCGACCGATGGCGGCGAAGATCGGCGATGGCGCGCGGGGTCGCGTTGGCATGGGGAGGAGCTGTTGGTTGGATCGATGGAGGGATTGTGTGGTGGGTGAACCGAAAAGGGAGGTAGGTGGCTACGGGTTTGGATCGGGGAAGATCCCGAGGAAGGAGGAGGGAATGGACAGGGGTGGCGGCGGCTGGGAGGATCCCTAGAAATTAGGGATTTGGTCTTGGGTTAGACTAACATATATACTAAGTGGGTTAGGTTAGGGGTTATCTCGACCCTCCGATCGTAATCGGACGGCCCGAGTAAAATAGGCTAGGAAGTCCAATAGATAAAACGAAGATATATTGGGGATGTTTGGGGATGATACGAACCCATCGGTCAAGACTGCCCTAGTCGGGTTCAGGGAAGTTTCGGACACGCGCGAGGGGTTAGGCGGTCAGACAAGAGGGAGAACGTGTTGGGGAACGCAGTAATTTCAAAAAAATCCTACGCACATGCAAGATCGTGGTTATGCATAGCAATGAGAGGGGAGAGTGTTTTCCACGTACCCTCGTAGACCGTAAGCGGAAGCATTATGACAACGCGGTTGATGTCGTCGTACGTCTTCATGATCGACCGATCCTAGTACCGAAAGTACGGCACCTTCGCGATATGCACATGTTCGGCTCGGTGACGTCCCACGAACTCACGATCCAGTAGAGTGTCAAGGGAGAGCTTTATCAGCACGACAGCATGATGACAGTGATGATGAAGCTACCAGAACAGGGCTTTGCCTAAGCACCGCTACAATATGACCGAGGTGGATTATGGTGGAGGGGGCACCGCACACGGCTAAGAGATCAATGATCAACTTGTGTGTCTATGGGGTGCCCCTCCCCCGTATATAAAGGTGTGGAGAAGGGGGAGGGCCGGCCCTCTATGGCGCGCCCTGGAGGAGTCCTACTCCCTCCGGGAGTAGGATTCCCCCTTCCCTAGTTGGACTAGGAGAGAAGGAAGGGGGAGAGGGAGGAACGAAAGGGGGTGCCGCCCCCTTCCCAGTCCAATTCAGACTAGAGAGGGAGGCGCGCGCGGCCTGCGCTGGCTGCCTCTCTCTCTCCACTAAAGCCCATTAGGGCCAATATACTCCCCGGGGGGTTCCGGTAACCCCCCGGTACTCCGGTATATGCCCGAACTCACTCGAAGCCTCTCCGATGTCCAAACATAGGCTTCCAATATATCGATCTTTATGTCTCAACCATTTCGAGACTTGTCGTCATGCCCGTGATCACATCTGGGACTCCGAACTACCTTCCGTTCATCAAAACACATAAACTCATAATACCAATCGTCACGAAACGTTAAGCGTGTGGACCCCACGGGTTTGAAACTATGTAGACATGACCAAGACACGTCTCCGGTCAATAACCAATAGCTGAACATGGAGGTTCATATTGGCTCCCACATATTCTATTTAGATCTTTATCAGTCAAACCGCATAACGATATACGTTGTTCCCTTTGTCAACGGTATGTTACTTGCCCAAGATTCGATCGTCGGTATCTCAATACCTAGTTCAATCTCGTTACCGGCAAGTCCCTTTACTCATTCCATAATGCATCATCCCGCAACTAACTCATTAGTCACATTTCTCGCAAGGCTTATATTGATGTGCATTACCGAGAGGGCCAGAGATACCTCTCCAACAATCGGAGCGAAAAATCCTAATCTTGATCTATGCCAACTCAACAAACACCATTGGAGACACCTCTAGAGCAACTTTATAATCACCCAGTTACGTTGTGACGTTTGGTAGCACACAAATTGTTCCTCCAGTATTCGGAAGTTGCCTGATCTCATAGTCATAGGAACATGTATAGGTATGGAGTAAGAAATAGCAAAATACTAAACGATCATCGTGCTAAGCTAACGGATGGGTCAAGTCAATCACATCATTCTCTAATGATGTGATCACGTTAATCAAATGACAACTCATGTCTATGGTTACGAAAAATAACCATCATTGATTCAATGAGCTAATCAAGTAGAGGCAAACTAGTGACACTCTATTTGTCTATGTATTCACACATGTACTAAGTTTCCGGTTAATACAATTCTAGCATGAATAATAAAAATTTATCATGATATAAGGAAATATAAATAACAACTTTATTATTGCCTCTAGGGCATATTTCCTTGAGTCTCCCACTTGTACTAGAGTCAATAACCTAGATTACAGTGTAATGATTCTAACACCCATGGAGTCTTGGTGCTGATCATGTTTTGCTCGTGAGAGAGGCTTAGTTAACGGGTCTGCAACATTCAGATCCATATGTATCTTGCAAATCTCTATGTCTCCCTCCTTGACTTGATCGCGGATGGAATTGAAGCGTCTCTTGATGTGCTTGGTTCTCTTGTGAAATCTGGATTCCTTTGCCAAGGCAATTGCACCAGTATTGTCACAAAAGATTTTCATTGGACCCGATGCACTAGGTATGGCACCTAGATCGGATATGAACTCCTTCATCCAGACTCCTTCATTTGCTGCTTCCGAAGCAGCTATGTATTCCGCTTCACATGTAGATCCCGCCACAACACTCTTCTTGGAACTGCACCAACTGACAGCTCCACCATTTAATAAAAACAAGTATCCGGTTTGTGACTTAGAGTCATCCGGATCAGTGTCAAAGCTTGCATCGACGTAATCATTTACGACGAGCTCTTAGTCACCTCCATATATGAGAAACATATCCTTAGTCCTTGTCAGGTATTTCATGATGTTCTTGTCCGCTGTCTAGTGATCCACTCCTGGATTACTTTAGTACCTCCCTTCTAGACTGATAGCAAGGCACACATCAGGTCTAGTACACAGCATTGCATACATGATAGAACCTATGGCCGAAGCATAGGGAACACCTTTCATTTTCTCTCTATCTTCTGTAGTGGTCGAGCATTGAGTCTGACTCAACTTCACACCTTGTAACACAGGTAAGAACCCTTTCTTTGCTTGATCCATTTTGAACTTCTTCAAAACTTTATCAAGGTATGTGCTTTGTGAAAGTCCAATTAAGCGTCTTGATCAATCTCTATCGATCTTGATGCCTAATATATAAGAAGCTTCACCGAGGTCTTTCATTGAAAAATTCTTATTCAAGTATCCTTTTATGCTATTCAGAAATTCAGTTTCATTTCTGATGAACAATATGTCATCTACATATAATATCAGAAATGCTACAGGGCTCCCACTCACTTTCTTGTAAATACAGGCTTCTCCAAAAGTCTGTATAAAACCATATGCTATGATCACACTATCAAAGCGTATATTCCAACTCTGAGAGCCTTGCACCAGTCCATAAATGGATCGCT
Organism: Triticum aestivum; assembly: GCF_018294505.1. Taxonomy (NCBI): domain Eukaryota; kingdom Viridiplantae; phylum Streptophyta; class Magnoliopsida; order Poales; family Poaceae; genus Triticum; species Triticum aestivum. Next base: position 350,113,273 of record NC_057794.1, read on the forward strand.
GGAGCTTGCACACTTTGTTAGCACCTTTTGGATCGACAAAACCTTCTGGTTGCATCATATACAACTCTTCTTCAAGATATCCATTAAGGAATGAAGTTTTCACATCCATTTGCAAAATTTCATAATCATAAAATGTGCCAATTGCTAACATGATTCGGACGGACTTAAGCATTGCTACAGGTGAGAAGGTCTCATCGTAGTCAACTCCTTGAACTTGTCGAAAACCTTTTGCAACAAGTCGAGCTTTGTAAACAGTAACATTACCGTCAGCTTCAGTCTTCTTCTTGAATATCCATTTATTCTCTATGGCTTACCGATCATCAGGCAAGTCAATCAAAGTCCACACTCTGTTCTCATACATGGATCCCATCTCAGATTTCATGGCCTCAAGCCATTTTGCGGAATCTGTGCTCATCATCGCTTCCTCATAGTTCGTCGGTTCGTCATGGTCAAGTAACACGACTTCCAGAACAGGAATACCGTACCACTCTGGTGCGGATCTTACTATGGTTGACCTATGAGGTTTGGTAGTAACTTGACAAGAAGTTTTATGATCATCATCATTAGCTTCCTCACTTACTGGTGTAGGAATCACTAGAACCGATTTCAGTGATGAACTATTTTCCAATAACGGAGAAGGTACTATTACCTCATCAAGTTCTACTTTCCTCCCACTCACTTCTTTCGAGAGAAACTCCTTCTCTAGAAAGGATCCATTCTTAGCAACAAATATCCTGCCTTCGGATCTATTATAGAAGGTGTACCCAATAGTCTCCTTTGGGTATATGAAGACACATTTCTCCGATTTAGTTTCGAGCTTATCAGGTTGAAGCTTTTTCCCATAAGCATCGCAGCCCCAAACTTTAAGAAACGACAACTTGGGTTTCTTGCCAAACCACATTTCATAAGGTGTCGTCTCAGAGGATTTATATGGTGCCCTATTTAATGTGAATGTAGTCGTCTCTAAAGCATAACCCCAAAACGATGGCGGTAAATCAGTGAGAGACATCATAGATCGCACCATATCTAAAAAGTGTGGTTACGACGTTCGGACATACCATTACGTTGTGGTGTTCCAGGTGGCGTGAATGTAGTCGTCTCTAAAACATACCATTACGTTGTGGTGTTCCAATGAAGTCCGAACTCATAACTCAAATATTCACCTCCACGATCAGATCGTAGAAACTTGATTTTATTGTTACGATGATTTTCCACTTCACTCTGAAATTCTTTGATCTTTTCAAATGTTTTAGACTTATGTTTAATTAAGTAGATATACCCATATCTGCTCAAATCATTTGTGAAGGTGAGAAAATAATGATATCTGCCGCGAGTTTCAATGTTCATTGGACCGCATACATCGGTATGTATGATTTCCAATAACTCTTTTGCTCGCTCCATTGTTCCGGAGAACGGAGTTTTAGTCATCTTGCCCATGAGGCATGGTTCGCAAGTACCAAGTGATTCATAATCTAGTGATTCTAGAAGTCCATCAGAATGGAGTTTCTTCATGCGCTTTGCACCAATATGACCCAAGCGGCAGTGCCACAAATAAGTTGCACTATCAATATCAACTCTGCATCTTTTGGCTTCAATACTATGAACATGTGTATCACTATTATCAAGATTTAGTAAAAATAGACCACTCATCAAGGGTGCATCACCATAAAAGATATTACTCATATAAATAGAACAACCATTATTCTATGATTTAAATGAATAACTGTCTCGCATCAAACGAGATCCAGATATAATGTTCATGCTCAACGCTGGCACCAGATAACAATTATTTAGGTCTAAAACTAATCCCGAAGTTAGATGTAGAGGTAGTGTGCCGACGGTGATCACATCAACTTTGGAACCATTTCCCACACGCATCGTCACCTCGTCCTTAGCCAATCTTCGCTTAATCCGTAGCCCCTATTTGGAGTTGCAAATATTAGCAACTGAACCAGTATCAAATACCCAGGCACTACTGCGAGAATTAGTAAGGTACACATCAATAACATGTATATCAAATATACATTTCACTTTGCCATCCTTCTTCTCCGCCAAATGCTTGGGGTAGTTCCGCTTCCAGTGACCAGTCCCTTTGCAGTAGAAGCACTCAGTCTCAGGCTTAGGTCCAGACTTGGGGTTCTTCACTTGAGCAGCAACAGGCTTGCTATTCTTCTTGAAGTCCCCTTTCTTACCTTTACCCTTTTTCTTGAGACTGGTGGTCTTGTTGACCATCAACACTTGATGCTCCTTCTTGATTTCTACCTCCGCAACCTTTAGCATTGCGAAGAGCTTAGGAATATCCATCCCTTGCATATTATAGTTCATCACGAAGCTCTTGTAGCTTGGTCATAGTGATTGAAGAACTCTTTCAATGACACTATCATCAGGGAGATTAACTCCTAGCTGAGTCAAGTGGTTGTGGTACCCAGACATTCTAAGTATATGTTCACTAACAGAACTATTCTCCTCCATTTTGCAGCAGTAGAACTTATTGGAGACTTCATATCTCTCAATCTGTGCATTTGCTTGAAATATTAACTTCAACTCCTGGAACATCTCATGTGCTCCATGACGTTCAAAATGTCGTTGAAGTCCCAGTTCTAAGCCGTAAAGCATGGCACACTGAACTATCGAGTTGTCATCAGCTTTGCTCTGCCAGATGTTCACAACATCTGGCATTGCTCCTGCAACGGTTTTATCACCTAGCGGTGCTTCCAAGATGTAATTCTTCTGTGCAGCAATGAGGATAATCCTCAAGTTACGAACCCAGTCTGTGTTGTTGCTACCATCATCTTTCAACTTAGCTTTCTCTAGGAACGCATTAAAATTCAATGGAACAACAACACGGGCCATCCATCTACAACAACATAGACATGCAAAATACTATCAGGTACTAAGTTCATGATAAATTAAAGTTCAATTAATAAAATTACTTGAGAACTCCCACTTAGATAGACATCTTCTAATCATCTAAGTGATCACGTGATCCATATCAACTAAACCATGTCCGATCATCACGTGAGATTGAGTAGTTTTCAATGGTGAACACCACTATGTTGATCATATCTACTATATGATTCACGCCCGACCTTTCGGTCTTAGTGTTCCGAGGCCATATCTGCATATGCTAGGCTCATCAAGTTTAACCCGAGTATTCTGCGTGTGAAAAACTGGCTTGCACCCATTGTATGTGAACGTAGAGCTTATCACACCTGATCATCACGTGGTGTCTCGGCACGACTGTAACGCCCTCGATGCGGCTATAGCTCCCACGTGTCGAGGCACGACTTAGAGGCATAACCGCATTGAAAGCAATGTCGCAAGTCGGGCAATCATTACAACATCCCATGTAATATATAATAAAAGGGGGCGATAACATAGTTGGCTTACACTCTCCACGTCACATCAGAGTACATAAATAACATCCATCAAACAAACACTCATGGCCCGACTACGGCGCCAAAATAGAAAAGAACCCAACATGCGACAAGGTCCTGAATCGATAACCCCAACTAGGCACCACTACTGATCATCCGGAAAAGATACGTAGTATCGCTGAGAGTCCTCGTCGAACTCCCACTTGAGCTCGTAATCGTCAACTGCAGCAGAAACACCTGGACCTGCATCTGGAGTTGTAGTAACGGTGAGCCACAGGGACTCAGCAATCTCACACCCACGCGATCAAGACTATTTAAGCTTATAGGACAGGTACGGCAATATAAGTGGAGCTGCAGCAAGCGACTAGCATATATGGTGGCTAACTTATACGCAAATGAGAGCGAGAAGAGAAGGCGAAGCACGAGCGAGAAGCTAAAGGAACATCCTGCGCAAGCATAACTCCAACACCGTGTCCACTTCCCGGACTCCGCCGAGAAGGGGCCATCACGGTAACACACACGGTTGATTCATTTTAATTAAGTTTAGTTCAAGTCATCTACAACCGGACATTAACAAATTCCCATCCGCCCATAACCGCGGGCACGGCTTTCGAAAGATCAATCCCTGCAGGGGGGTCCCAACTTAGCCCATAACAAGCTCTCACAGTCAACGAAGGAATAGACCTCCACCCAAGACACACCGATCAGACTCGGTATCTCGGTACAACAAGATGATTCGACAGGTTAAAACAAGTCCAGCAACACCGCCCGAATGTGCCGACAAATCCCGATAGGAGCTGCACATATCTCTTTCTCAGGGCACGCTCGGATAGGTCAAGCTACGAGTAAAACCAAACCTCAAGTTTCCCCGAGGTGGCCCCGCAGGCTGCCTGGTTCGGACCAACACTCAGAGGAGCACTGGCCCGGGGGGGGGGGGTTAAAATAAGATGACCCTCGGGCTCCGGAAACCCAAGGGAAAAAGAGGCTAGGTGGCAAATGGTAAAACCAATGTTGGGCATTGCTGGAAAAGCTTTAATCAAGGCGAACTATCAAGGGGTTCCCATTATAGCCCAACCGCGTAAGGGACGCACAATCCGGGAACATAACACCGATATGACGGAAACTAGGGCGGCAAGAGTGGAACAAAACACTAGGCGAGAGGCCGAGCCTTCCACCCTTTACCAAGTATATAGATGCATTAAGATAACATAGCAATATAATGATATCCCATCAAGTAAATAAATGTTCCAACAAGGAACGGCTCCAATCTTCACCTGCAGCTAACAACGCTATAAGAAGGGCTGAGCAAAGCGGTAACATAGCCAATCAACGGTTTGCTAGGACAATGGTGGGTTAGAGGTTCAATCATGCAATTGGGAGGCTGACAAGCAAATGGTAGGCATCGAAGCAGTGACAAAGCAAAAGAGCGAGCAAACTAGCATAGCAAAGATAGTAGTGATTTCGAGGGTATGATCATCTTGCCTGCACAGTTGTCAGAGTTGACTGGATCCTCACAAACGAACTCAACGGGCTCCTCGGTAGCGAACTCGTCTCCCGGCTCTACCCAAATACAAACAAGCAACAAGGATACAATCAACCACGTGCAAGACCAAGCAATATGATGAAATGACGATATGCTATGCGGGATGCGATGCGGGATGCAAAATGCAAGATATGACAGGAAATGTATGAACCTGGCATCAACTTGGAAAACCAAGTGTGCCACTGGATAAAGGGGATTAAATCGCTTGAAAACGACATAAAGATCATAGGAATCGGAGCTACGGTTTAGAAATGGCAAGCGTTTTAAGATATGACACCGATATGCGATTTGCAGCAAGTAGGCATCTAAATGCAACGAAATGAACATGCTACAGCCACCAAACATGAAAACAAAATACATGGCAGTGATGTACACAAGATGGTTGACAAAACACTAGCACTGAGCCATAGGCAAATTCATCCATTAAGAGGTTCAAACAAGCATGGCTAAAACGCAAATGCAAAACAGATTCCAGACTTAGTGAAATTAACACTAGTCTGAAATTTCAGATCACGATGCTCTCTTCGGAGCAGCAAAACAACATGATAGAAAACCTGAACATGACAAGTAAGAACATGGCATGGAGCTACTCAACAAGCTTAACAAAACACCCAAAGTGACCTGGGGCCAAAAGGGTTCACAAAATACTCTACCGAGCTCACGAACATAGCTCGAACACAATCAGTTTTTAGACTTAGTGAAAACTAAGACACGCTGAAATATAACTCACGAAGGCATGTAAACGAGATCGATGCACTCACTACGGTGCAAGTCATGGCAAGGAAAGCATATAACCAGCAAGAAGGCACAATGTGCTAGCTACACATGGCAAGAACAAAGGCATAGCATGCATGGAAAACTAACGGTAGCATCGGCAAAATCGCAAACAAGTTGACGATCTGCCCAGATTAACTACGAAGCAAAAGTTGAGCTCGATTGAGTCAACCTAGAGCACTCCACATATGCCAACAAAGACATGGATGGATAGACCATAACTTAAATATCAAAACTCCCTTACTGATCATCCTCAAAAGAGGCACGGATCACTAGGAAACAAGCTGGACATATAGCATCATGAACTAAAATATCCCAGACTTAGGGAAAATCACTAAGTCCCTGAAATCTGCAATCTCAGGTACCTCTCTTCGCAAGCTTGCACAAGACAACACACACATCCTAAAAATGCATGGGTGGCACCTCTGGAAAGAAGACAAAATGCTTCACAATTCATCCCAAAGGGGCACAGGCATATCGTGCACGAATTAAACATGGCAAAAATGACAAAAGTGCATGATGAACTAACGGATCTGCGATTTAACTCACGAAGCCTCCTTCTAACAGCATTTTGGGCATCAAGATGACCTCAAATGCAAATGATGCAATGGAATGAAATGATGTACATGTCGAGGCGAAGATTTTGACATATCATACGCCCAAAACGGAGCTAAGGTTGCGGAGATACAAGCAGTCAAAGATAGCACGAAAATTAGGGTTAGGAGATAAAAGTCAACCGGGGGGATCCCCAGATCCAGATCCAGACCGGGTTCGGCGGCACTGTAGCTGGGCGTGCGCGATGAGGTTCGTCGGCGCCGGATCCGAGGCCGCCGGCGTAGGGGGAGGCGGTGGCCGGCGTCGAGGGGCGGCGAGGTGGCCGGCGGGGCCGGCCGCGGG